>NW_017673326.1:132212-136125 GCF_001879085.1 Nicotiana attenuata
GAGATTGGTTCGCCGTTCGATGGTGTGCCGGTAGTCTATCTATTTCGGACCGGGGTACGCAGTTTACCTCGCATTTTTGGGGTGCAGTTCAGCGAGGGTTGGGCACACGGGTTGAGTTGAGCATAGCGTTTCATCCTCAGACGGACGGTCAGTCCGAGCGGACTATTCAGATTTTGGAGGATATGCTCCGAGCTTGTGTTATCGACTTTGGAGGTTCGTGGGACCAGTTTTTGCCTTTAGCAGAGTTCGCTTACAACAACAGCTACCAGTCCAGCATCCAGATGGCTCCATATGAGGCGTTGTATGGTAGGCGATGTCAGTCTCCAGTGGGATGGTTTGAGCCGGGAGACGCTCGGTTATTGGGTACAGACTTAGTTCAGGAGGCCTTGGATAAGGTCAAGATCATTCAGGACAGGCTTCGTTCGGCTCAGTCGCGGCAAAAGAGTTATGCAGATCGTAAGGTCCGGGATGTAGCTTTCATGGTTGGTGAGCGGGTCTTGCTCCGAGTGTCGCCTATGAAGGGCGTGATGAGATTTGGGAAGAAGGGCAAGCTTAGCCCTAGGTTCATTGGCCCCTTTGAGATCCTTGATCGAGTGGGAGGGGTGGCTTATAGACTTGCCTTGCCGCCTAGCTTGTCAGCCGTGCATCCAGTGTTTCATGTGTCCATGCTTCGGAGGTATCACGGCGATCCAGCCCACGTGCTAGATTTCAGCACTGTCCAGTTGGATAAGGATCTGTCTTATGAGGAGGAGCCAGTAGCTATTCTAGATCGGCAGGTTCGATAGTTGAGGTCGAAGAGTTTTCCTTCAGTGCGTGTCCAGTGGAGAGGTCATCCCCCTGAGGCATCGACCTGGGAGTCCGAGTCTGATATGCGGAGCCGTTATCCTCATCTATTTCCCAACTCAGGTACTTCTTTCTTTTGTCCGTTCGAGGACGAACTGTTGTTTTAGAGGTGGAGAATGTAACGACCCAAAGGGTCATCACCTGTTTTCTTATTCATTCCGTGCTTCCGAGGCCTCAAAAACCTCATTTAGGGTTGCCTCGAATTGCGTGCGCAGTCCGGGCGCGTAGCCGGAAAGCTTAAATATGAATTCTGTGTGAAAAATGCTAAATTTTGATATTAATATGGTTAAAGTTGACTTTGGTCAACATTTTGGGTAAACGGACCCGGACCCGTGATTTGACGGTCCCGGAGGGTCCGTAGAAAAATATGGGACTTGGGCGTATCGGAATCGAATTCCGAGATCCCAAGCCCGAGAAATGAATTTTTGTGTGAAATTGTTTTCTGAAATTTATTAAGGAAAATGGAAAGGAAATTTGATCAGAAGACTATGGTAACGGGCTCATATTTTGGTTTCGACGCCCGGTACAAGTCTTATATGTGATGTAAGCGCTTTCTGTAAAATTTGGTTGAAAACGGACGTCGTTTGACGTGTTTCGGACTCGAAATGGAACTTTGATGCTTTATGAACATTTCAAAGAAAAACATGAGTTTTGAGGCTTGATTCTATGTATATGATGTTATTTTGGCGATTTGATCGCACGAGTAAGTCCGTAGGATGTTTTTGAGGTTGTGTGCATATTTGGTTTGGAGCCCCGAGGGCTCGGGTGAGTTTTGGATAGGTGTCGAGTGGCATTTTGAGCCTTTAAAAAAATCTGATATCCTTCAGTGCTGCAGGATTCGCATTTGCGAAGCCTGGGTTCGGAAATGCGAAGTCCCAGCTATCGCAAATACGAAGGCTAGTTCGCAAATGCGAAACCAGCCTAGGAAGGCCAAGGTTCGCAAATGCGAAGCCAGACCTCGCAAATGCGATGGTCACTGGTTCGCAAATGCGAGACCAGTTCCGCAAATGCGATGGTCCCTTGGTAGACAAGAGTTCGCAAATGCGAACTTAAATGTCGCAATTCACAAGCCTGCTGGGTTCGCAATTGCGAACCCATGTTCGCATTTCCCATATCTGAGGCCTGCAATTTTTCATACTTAGACGAATTTTCAACCCATTTCTTCATTCTTTCAAACTCAAACACTCCATAGGCGATTTTCCAAGAAACGTATCTTCTCCAAATCATTTGTAAGTCAACTTTTACTTAACTTCTTCAATCTTTAACATCATTAAACATGTTTTCATCTTAAAATCAAGGATTTTCATGGGTGAAAATGGGGATTTTGGGTAGAACTTAGGTTTTCTTAAAATTGGGGATTTGGACCTCAATTTGAGGTCCGATTTCAAAACTAATCATAGATACGAACTCGTGGGGGAATGGGTAACCGGGCTTTGGTTCGAACCTCGGGTTTTGACCACGTGGGCCCGGGGGCGTTTTGGGAATTTTTGAGCAAAACTTTGAGAAATTCATTTTCATGCATTCAAATTGATTCAATTAGCATTTGTTAATCCATTCAAGTAATTTGTGACTAGATTCGAGCGGTTTGGTGGTGAATTCGAGGGGTAAAGCTATACTAAAAGCTTGATTTGAGTTTGGAGCATTCGAGGTAAGTGTTTGATCTAACTTTGGCTGGAGGGAATAGGATTAGAGTATTGTTTGCTAGTTGCTAATTGTCGAGTACGGTGTATATGCATGGTGACGAGTATCTATACACTGGTGTCTAGCATGACCGTGAGTCCTCATTTATGCTTATTCTAATTTTGTTGTGATTCTTCCTTGGAAAATTGATGATTTGTATATAATGTGAAGAGTATGAGAAAGAACTGTGATTATTCCCTTGCCGGGCTATATTCGTATAGTGATTATCTCCCTTGCCAGGATATGAAGGTTATTGTTGTTGATCCCTTGCCAGGATTTAACTGTTTGATTGTGTTTCCCTTGCCGGGACTTCTATTACTGTTTGTCTGTCCCCTCGCCCCCATTGGTTGTGATTGTTGCTTGGGTGAGGAAGAGTGATAAAGCACGAAGGTTGATGCCGTGCACGATTTGTGTTGAGGATTATTAATGCACGAAGGAACATTCCGTGCCATGTCTTGATTATTAATGCACGAAGGAACATTCCGTGCCATGTTTTGATTATTAATACACGAAGGAACATTCCGTGCATGTTTTGATTATTAATGCACGAAGGGACATTCCGTGCCATGTTTTGATTATTAATGCACGAAGGGACATTCCGTGCCATGTTTTGATTATTACTCTCGTTGACTATTGTAGTTGTGTCGTTACATTCCTTATTTATTGATTTTGTATTTTAAACTGTTACAGCCCCTACAACATGCTCCCCCCCTCTTGACTGGTTAATTTCGGTATTCTTTTCCGTTGCAAACATATGTATTGAGCTGCACAGGTTTGTTTGGTAGTCCTGTCTAGCCTCGTCACTACTTCGCCGGGGTTAGGCCAGGCACTTACCAGCACATGGGGTCGGTTGTGCTGATGCTACACTTCTGTGCTCTTTTGCACAGATCACGGAGCCGGAGCAGCTTTTGGACAACAGTATTTGATTGGGAGCTGACTTCAGTCCAGGGATTTCGAGGTAGCCTTACTGACGTCCGCATGGCCCGGAGTCTCTTCTATCTTTACTTTAGTTTGTTATCCTTTGTACCGGAACAAACAGAATTATGTTTTTATTCAGACGTTGCTAAATACAAACAGAATTATGTTTTTATTCAGACGTTGTATTTAGCATTCTCTAGACGTTCGTGAGTTCGTGACTCCAGTTCTTGGGTAGAGGATTCTGTTAAACTTCCGCATTTTCTTTCAGTTAGTTATATATTGAGACTTCCGCTTTATCATATTACGTTTTGATTTTATGAAATGATCGATAATTGCTAAAAGAAGTGAATTAATTTGGCTTGCCTAGCTCCTACTAGTAGGCGCCATCACGACTCCCGAGGGTGGGAAATCCGGGTCGTGACAAGTTGGTATCAGAGCTCTAGGTTACATAGGTCTCACAATTCACGGACAA
>NW_017673326.1:139925-140540 GCF_001879085.1 Nicotiana attenuata
GAGTTGAACTTGAGGCAGAGGAGGTGGTTGGAGTTATTGAAAGATTATGATGTTACTATTTTGTATCACCCGGGGAGAGCCAATGTGGTGGCCGATGCATTGAGTAGGAAGTCCGCTAGCATGGGTAGTCTTGCTTATATTCCGGTCAGCCAGAGACCGCTTGCTTTGGACATTCAGGCCTTGGCCAATCGATTTGTGAGGTTGGACATTTCTGAGCCTAGCAGAGTGTTAGCTTGCACGGTCGCTCGTTCTTCATTATTGGAGCGTATCCGTGATCGGCAGTTTGATGATCCCCATTTGTGTGTCCTGAGAGACACGGTGCAGCATGGAGGTGCCACGAAGTTGACCTTAGATAGCGATGGTGTTTTGAGATTGCAGGGGCGAGTTTGTGTGCCCAATGTCGATGGGATTCGAGAGTTGATCTTAGTGGAGGCCCATAGTTCTCGGTACTCTATTCACCCGGGCGCCGCGAAGATGTATCAGGACTTGCGGAAGCATTATTGGTGGCGTAGGATGAAGAAGGATATTGTTGCATATGTGGCTCGATGTTTGAACTGTCAGCACGTTAAGTACGAGCATCAGAGGCCTGGTGGACTGTTTCAGAGGATTGAGCTT
>NW_017673327.1:0-50614 GCF_001879085.1 Nicotiana attenuata
CAGATGGCGTTATATATATATATATATATATATATATATATATATATATATATATATATGGAGTATGGGAAAGGTTATGGTGTTATATACACACCACCACCTGATCAGCTGGTATACGTTGATGATTTTGCCCATAGTGGCCGAGATGATATGATGGGATGCCCTTAGAGGCTTGATGATGTTATGAACATATGTACTATGCACGACATGACATTCATACACATATTTATGACACCATTAGTATTTCATGATTTACAGAGTTATCCAGACTTACAGGTTGAGTCATTTACTCTATATAACACCATCTGGTCATGGGTCAATGTAAATGAATGCAATGCATGGGAAGTACGTCAATAAAATCTACTTACGTATTTTTGGAGACCCATGAACAGATGATAGAATAAAAGGACACATGAGGAATCAAGAACATAAGCATTATTTCTATGAATAGAGTCATTTATGGAAGTTGTGCATTTGCTCGTTTCGTTTGTATCGTATGGATCATGCCAAAAAGAAAGAAATGATAGCCTTAACATACCTGAGTCAATTCTCTTGACAGTCCCTCTAGCACACGTCACTTGTGACAACACGTAAGGGCGGATCGAAGTAGGGAAAAATCCGTATAACATTCTTGAGAAAGACCACACCGTACTACTTTAGAATCGCAAAATCCCATTGCTATAACATTACGTAGTCTCATATGATTTTTGTAGTTAAATTCACGTTGCCAACATGTTGAATGAGTTGCTGAAGCTTTCTTGTCATTGTAGAGATTCAAAAAATGAATTAGAAAGGTTCTTTTAACCTTTGTGATACGAATTATGAACGAAAATACGAATAGCAAAATACACATAATCAACAATAAGAGCTGACCTACAATTGATTGGAAGAACAAGAACCAATTAGGATATGAAGCTTAATTACCTATGAAATCAATCAATTGTAACCCTAAGCTATGAAACCCAGAAGAGATTGGCAACTCTTGAAAACCCAAATAAGGTAATTAAGCAATTAAGCATTCACTACTAATTTTCTCACCAACTAACACTAATTTAGCACTAATGAAAGCAATAAAGAAATTAAAGGCACAAACATAAATTCATTAATTAAAAGATAAGGATAAAGAGTGAGACTTGCATGCCTTCAAGTTTATCATTCATCAAGTCTACCAAAAATAAAAGCCTTTAAGGGTTATTTATACTAGAGTAGTATTTGGCTGCAAATGACCAAAATACCTCTAAGCTAATTCTAAGGAGCTAAGTGTAGCCAATTATTACAAGTATAGCCTCCTTGATCTCCTTTAAAACACTAAAATGCTATGATGTTGACTTAAAAATCATTAGGTATGGTCATCCGGTATGTATCATCATTCCCCCTTCAAAGAAATTCGTCCTCGAATTTGGACCTTGCAAAACCAAGAAAGGGGCAAACATAAGTACCATGCCAATCATAATCAAAATATTATATGTCCGGGCTAAAAGATCAAAGATCACAATATTGGACTCAAAAGTGACACTCTTATGATATAGCCAAGTGTCATAATCTATAAAGAACACATCTTCAACACAAATGACACAAACTTGACTATAAGAAAAATAATACTCATGAGAAGAATCAAGAGAGTGTAAGTTTTCATGCTTCCAACAAAACGACAATCTTGTAAAATACTTAACAAAGTCCACACTTTTATAGTATAACAAAGTATCATAAGAAGGAATAAAATCATACTCTCCAATCCAAAGAAAGACACTTGACCGTGATAAGAAACAACTTTGTGGTCAAACACAAATTTTAATCCCCAAATATCTACAGACTTTCCAACAACTTCACATGACCACATAAGAGATATGCCAAGCTCATCATGAATCATCATATAAAGAATATCACAATACTCAAAGTTAAGAGTCTTTATGTAACGGCCCGAACGGTCGTTTTGCTTTTTAGAACCCCTTTCCCCCAAATAAAATGTTTCGTGCTTGCTTTAACTAATTTACGACCTGCGGGGATGGTTGGTTCGGGATTTGAAAGAATTTGGGTTTATAAATACTCATTTGATTCCTTAAGAATTTCTTAAAAAGGCTAAGTTTGACTTTGGTCAATATTTTTAGCAAACGGGCCCGGATTCGTGTTTCAACGGTCCCGGAGGGTCGTAAGAAAATATGGGACCTGGGGCGTATGCTCGAAATCAAATTCCGAGGTCCCTAGACCGAGTAACGAATTTTTATTAGAAATTATTAAACTGAAATTCCAAGGATTTAAAGAAACTAAATAATGATTGATCACGTTGGTATTGGGCTCGTGGATTGGTTCCGGGCCCAGTACAGGTCCAATATAGTATTTAAGACTTGCCCGCAAAAGTTGGTGTCAATCCGAGTAGTTTAACTGCATTTCGGCTCATTAGAGGAGAATTAAGAACTTGAAGTTCATAAGTTTGATTCGATTGGTTTTAGGGGGTGATTCTTAGATTTAGCGTTGTTTCGGGCCTTCCGAAGGTTCGAGCAGGTCCGTTTCATGATTTTGGACTTGTTGGTATGTTCGGACGGGGCCCAGGAGCCCCGAGCGTCAAACGGACGAGGCTCGAGTGAAGTTGAAAAATGTGGGAAGTGCTGAAGCTGCTGCTTCTGTCATAACCGCACCTGCGGTTGGTCCGCGGAGCCTGAGTTCACAGAGCCAAGATTTCAAGTCCAAGAGCCTGAGCGCCTAGCGCGAGCCTTATTGAAAACGGCCTAGCTAACGAGCAATCTTTCTAAAGCAAGAAGCAAGAACCAAACCCTAGCTTTTAGAGTTCGCTGCTTTTCCCGCAGTCCATTTTGTGTGGCCCGCACTGACCCCGCAGGGGTATTTTTGTCCAATTTTTCCAGCTTAGTATAAATAGAACCTTTTTCCATTTTTAGGGCATCAGATATTTTAGCACTGTAGCTGCACTCGTGAGAAGACCTTTCTTAGCTATTTTGGGCATCTTTACGTAGTTTTAATCATTGAATCTTTGTATTTACTTTAGTAATTAACTAATATGTCTTTCTCTTCGTCTATTTCTTTGATTTTCTCTTCAAGCATGAGTAGCTAGACCCATTAGCTAAGGTTGTGGCTCAACCCTAGTGTGGGTAATTGATGGGTGTTGTAATTTAAGGTTAGATTGATTATGGGTGTTTGTTATTTGGGTCAATTTTATGGTTTAATTTATGAATTAGTGGTTGCAAATACTTGTTTGTGCTTAGTATACTTGGGCTCTTCTTGAGAAAGAGAATCTAAGTCTCCAAAATTGATTCAACAAGGAATTGGGATGGATTCAAGAGATTTGATAGTCCCAATTAAAGGGTTAAACCTCGAGAGAGTAATTACCCGACTTGAACCCTAGTTGCTTGGGCAATTATGCATACCCAATTGATCTCGAGAGAGTCAATTGGGCAAAACCACTCTTTCTACCGAGAGGTGTAGAGTGGGTAGTATTGAGCAACGGTTATAACATATTTCCCCAATCATGTCAATCGTGCCTTAGAAGCAATTACCCGTCAATTAGCCACCTAGGTGAAAGTCACTACCCTAGTGCCTTTTAAACCATTAGATACAACTTGTAGCAATTCTCGTTTAGCTTAATCTAGTTGCATTTTCAATTAGTAGTTGATCAATGTAGAATATAAAGAAAACCCCAAAAATTATGAGAAGACCAATTAAGAACACACACGCAATCCTAAGCTAGATAGATACTCGACTCCAATCCTAGCTCCCTGTGGAAATCGATCCCGATCCACAAATCGGGTAAAAGCTATTTCGACCCTCTCTCGCTACTTTTTAGTGGTGCGGAGTTGGCTGCGATCAACTTTTTGGCACCGTTGCCGGGGAGCTAACGGTTTTGGCTATCTATTTAGTTAGGTTTGTGTGTTGTTCTTCTTTCCTTCTTTGGTACTAATTTGTGTGTGTGATTACTACAGGTACCAAAAGGCTTTAAATGCTAATGACCCTCTTGGAAATGTGCTTGCAGAGGAGGAGGTTGAGGATATTGGAGACGATGAGGTGCCTCTTGTACCTCCCGGACCATGACGAGGCCGCCAGGCCAATGCTAATGACAACGTTCCAGACCCTCCTCCGCCACCTCCAAGAGCGGTTCCTCGGGTGTTATCGAACCACGGTTATGCAAGTGCTATTGTCCCACCCAGAATCCGGGCGGGCAATTTTTAGATAACCAATGTAATGTTGACTTTACTTGAGCAGCGTGGGTATTTCACGGGCGATGCGGATCAAAATGCCTACAAACATCTAAAAGGGTTCGTGGATACATGGTTGGGTAGCAAGCAGACGAATGTGTCCGAAGATGCTCTTAGGTTGAGACTTTTCCCGTTCTCACTTCGGGGAAAGGCATTGGATTGGCTAGAGAGACTCCCCAACCATTCCATCACAACTTGGGATGAGTTGGCGAATAAGTTTATTGCTAAATTTTTCTCACCCGGGAACATGGCGGCACTTCGAGATGAGATATTGGCCTTCAAACAAGAACCCACGGAACCTTTGCATGAGATTTGGGAGTGGTTTAGAACAATGGTGAAGGAATGCCCCAATAATGATATGACGGAGGCGATGATCCAACAAACCTTCTATAGGGGCATCAATACTACAAATCAATGCATAGTCAATCAATTGGCTGGGCGTAATTTCATGAAGTTGCCTTATGACGAAGCTTGTGCGATTCTTGATGAGATGGCGGATACGTCTTCTGCATGGCAAAGTAGGGCCAATATTCCTTAAGGTGACCTTACGGTTATTCATTTGCGTAAGGAACTACATGACCATGGACAGGCTATAGCGGAGTTGACAACTACTATGAACCAATTTGCAAAGGCACAGTTGCAACAAGTCCAAAACCCTCGCCAAGTGAATGCTATGGAAGGTGTTAGTATGCTTACCAACAAGAGAAGGCAAAGAAGGCAACAAAATCAAGGGAATTCCAAGAAATTTGATGATGAGTGTGATGGGTTTCAGAATGATGGCTATGATGAGCAAAATGAAGAGGTACAATATGTTAACAACTATCAACGCAATAGAGGCAACTCTTCAAACCAATAATGGCGAGCTCAAGAAAATTGGGGCAATCAACAACAAAGTGGTGGTAATTGGAACAATAACAACCAAGGTGGTAATTGGGGGAAAAACCATCAAGGCAATCAAGGGAATTGAAATGGTAATAACAACAATTGGAACAACAATGGTCAAGGCGGGTGGAACAACAATAGAAACCAACGCAACCGGGGGCAAGGCTTTCAAAGGCCCCCAATGTACCAACAACCGAACAATCAACCCCCTTTCCCTTCTCAAAGTCCTAGTTCTTCGGGTAATGAAATGGGTAGAATTGAAATGATGTTCGAACAGATGATGAAAAAGAATGCGGATTCCGATGCACAATTGACTTCTCACAACACTTCAATTAGGAATTTGGAGGTGCAAATAGGCCAAAGCTCTCAATTATTGAATACTCGCCCGAAGGGTGCTCTACCAAGTGATACGGTAGTGAACCCAAAGGGTGGGAACAATCATGTCATGGTGGTTACAACACGAAGTGGGAGAGGCGGTAATGTGAATGCCTCGAAACAAAAGCAAGTTGTTGATGATGATGTTGAGTTGCAAGAAGATGTGGTTCCTTTGGTAGCTGAAGATGTGGTTGATGACAATGTGAACAATGAGGTGAGGATTGACATTAATGAAACCGAGGTGGAAACTCAAGAGACCGTGAACCTGTCTAGGGAGCACGTAATTGACATGCCGGAGCCGGTTGTGCCAAAAGCCAAGGCACCCTTGCCTAGACCACCTCCCCCTATCCTCAGAGGCTAGCCAAGCAGAAAAGTGATAATCAATTCAAAAAGTTCATCGACATGATGAAGAGCTAATCCATCAACGTGCCTCTGGTGGAGGCTTTGGAGCAAATGGCTGGTTATGCTAAATTCATGAAGAATTTGGTTACAAAGAAAAGATCAATGGACTGTGAAACTATCAAGATGACCCACCAAGTTAGTGCCATAGTACATTCAACGGCCCCGAAATTAGAGGATCCTGGTGCTTTCACTATCCCCTGCACTATTGGTAGTGCAGACTTTGCCAAAGCTTTATGTGATCTTGGGGCGAGCATCAATTTAATGCCCTTCTCAGTTTTCAAGACTCTGGGTATTGGGCCACCAAGGCCAACTTCCATAAGATTACAGATGGCAGATAGATCAATGAAGCGACCTTTGGGTATAGCTGATGATGTTCTTGTCCGGGTGGATAAATTTATCCTGCCAGCGGACTTTGTGATTTTGGATTGTAAGGTCGACAATGAGGTCCCGATCATATTAGGGAGACCCTTCCTTGCAACGGGGAAGGCATTGGTTGATGTTAAAGCGGTGAGCTCACTTTCCGAGTGGGTGATGAAAAGGTTGTCTTTAACGTGTGCAAGTCTATGAAGCAACCCAATAGCACCGAGGTGCGTTCATTTGTGGACATTGTCACAGCTGTGATCGTGGATGACACAAGTTCTATGATTAACGTGGAGGATCCCCTTGAGGCCGTGCTATTAAATCTTGATGTCAATGATGATGCAAGCAGAGTGGAGTGTGGCAATGCTCTACATGGGATGGGCTCTTATTCCTATGAGCCAAGAAAATTATCTTTGGATCTTGAAAATCGGCAAACTCCACCAACCAAACCATCAATTGAGGAGCAACCAGTGTTGGAGTTGGAGCCACTACCTTCACACCTCAGCCTCGCATTTTGCATGCACAAAATTATTTTGGAGGATGATGCAAGGCCTTCCTTAGAACATCAAAGGAGGCTCAATGAGGCAATGCAAGAGGTGGTGAAGAAAGAAGTGATCAAGTGGCTAGATGCAGGTTTGGTGTATCCAATTTCTGATAGCTCATGGACTTCTCCGGTACAATGTGTTCCGAAGAAAGGTGGGATGACTGTGGTGACAAATGACAATAATGAACTTATTCCCACTCGGACGGTTACCGGATGGCGGGTTTGCATGGATTATCGGAAGCTGTATAAAGTGACCCACAAGGATCAGTTCCCATTGTTGTTGCTCAATCAAATGCTTGATATTATCTTGGGAAGTTTGATGACAGCCATGTGGTGGCTATTGTTCATTTCAAATGATTGAAGGGTAACATGCGTCGTGCCGCGACGTTAATTCAGGCGCTTCTTGGGAGGCAACCCATGTGTTTTCTTTTTGTTTTCTTTGATTTTCTTTGTAGTATAGGATTGATTTTTGGGCTAACTGGTTGTGAGATATTGCAGGATTGAGTTGATGCAGTGCAGGACATAATTGCAAAAATGTTCAGTCTCTGAAGTTTCCAGTGAGGCTGCACTACACTTTGTGCGGTCCGCACCGGTACAGGGTGATAAAAATTGCTCTCTGAAGTTTGCCACCGCGGCCGCGGTTGATTTGGTGCGGTCCGCGGTGGACCGCCGTGGTCGCGGTCCTTTTTGTGCGGACCGCGGTGGGTTACTGAGTTGGAATTGATCATAATAGACCAGTGCAGTGCGCGGTCCATTTTGTGCGGCCGCACTGGTAGGTGAGAATGGGACCCAGGGGTTTCTCTATAAATAGACCCCAAGGGCCTCCTTTTACCCTTTTCGAACCCTTAACTCTTAGAGACCCTAAACTATTGTTCATCTCCTCTCTTGTCTGTATTTTTACACTTCATCTTACATTCTGGTAACATTTCACCCAACTCTTAAGTCTTTAAATTTGAAATTTTATTTTATTTTCATTTCTATTAGCTTGTAGCTTCTTTTTCTTCCCGTATGTTGCTGATTGATGAATTAGGTTAGTTTAAATGTTAATTTTTGTGTGCTTGATGAGTATAATGAGCTGGGTAATTGAGTAGGGACCCTAACTAGGTGAAAATTTGAACTAATTAGCTAAATCTCGAACCCTAACTCAGTGCCATGTCTGGGCACGTAGCGCGGACCGCGGTCATTTCAGTGCGGTCCGCGGTGCCATGTTGTGTCCAAGTGACTTTTGCCCAGTGCGGCTGCACTACATTTTGTGCGGTCCGCACTGGCCCAGTG
Organism: Nicotiana attenuata; assembly: GCF_001879085.1. Lineage (NCBI taxonomy): Eukaryota > Viridiplantae > Streptophyta > Magnoliopsida > Solanales > Solanaceae > Nicotiana > Nicotiana attenuata. Next base: position 8,044 of record NW_017673327.1, read on the forward strand.
CGGCCGCGGTTGGTTTTGTGCGGACCGCACTGGTAAGATTCAGATATATTGTTTTTGGAACTCTATACCTGTGCGGACCGCGGTCATTCTTGTGCGGTCCGCGGTGGCCTCAGTGCGGCCGCACTACCATTTTATGCGGTCCGCACTGGGCAACTTCTGCAACTGTCTGCAACACTGTGTTTCTTTTATAATTTGTTCTGCTGCAATAACTTGAACTCCTGGATTGATACTAACGAATACATTGAATGATGTTTGCAGACAATGGTGAGAAAAGGCTCAAAACAACCGGGAAAAGGAGAACCCTCCCGGGGAGGGAAGAAGAAGATGGTAAAACTCACTCCCCAAGCTCGGGAGAACATAAAAAGACCAGAAAGCTAATTAAAGCTGCAGACAGAGCTGCTTCACATTCCTCGGGGAGTGAGTATCAACCGTCAAGGGACATTTCTTCAGACTCCATGCCAAAGTATGTTGAAGACTGGTCGGAGAGATTTAGGTTAAGAGACACCCCTCCACCACCAACCACTGCCAAAGCACCAGAGCATGTTCCCACTGAGTCGTCTGAGGGCTCAGCAGCCGGCAGTGGTGATTACTCCACCTCTCCCACAGCTACATTATCCGGGGAGGGTGCAGACGGAGGTGAGGAGGAGGTACAAGGGGATGAGGAGATAGCTGAGGGTGGTGAGCCTCAGGTTGGAGGCATTGCCCGAACTAGAAAGCCTGATGTTTGGGAGGATAGGTTTGTGAGCCAAGTGGCGTACCACAAGTTTAGAGAGTGGTGGCCGGTGAGAAAGTTGATACCGGAGCGGAGCTTCATTGGCAGAGATTTATTACCCCACAACCCTGACGTGCAGAGACAGTTCAGAACTAGAGTGGGTCGGGAGTACTTCTTAGATGACTGTGTAGATGCTAATGAACACATGGTCAAGGAATTCTACTGCAATGTAGCCCACATCAAAAAGGGCTCCAAAGTGACCAAGGTTCGTAACAAGAAAGTGTTGTTTGATGGGAAATACCTCAACGAATACTTGAGTTTCAATGAGGAGGATGAAACTCTATATATGGCGAAGTTGGAGATGGGCGAGGAGGTCCATCCATGGTTAGCTCAGTACCTGGCAATCCCAGGTATCGGTCCTGATTGGTTGACTGCTGGGGTAAAAATATTGAGGAGGACCCTAAACTTTGAGGCTAGGGGCTGGGAGACATTTGTTTGCAGCCGGTCGGATCCTACTACACATGACCAGACGCTTCCTCTCCATCGGGCTGTTTTAGTTGCTTCGATTATGGCAGGATACCCCATAAATGTGGGAAATGTGATGTCCCACATTATCTCATTAGTAGGAGCAGAGCATGACCGGAACTACCCTTTCCAGAGTACCCTCACTATGTACTTTCGGGACTTGAAGGTGGACAAGAAGCCCTACGACGTCAAGGTCAAGGCGACGGCCCCGTTCTCCTGGTATAGCCTGAAGGGGAATGACAACCCCAAGGACAAAAGCTACAAAGCCCCTACTTCTGCCCCAACTAGCCAGTCTGAAGAGCCAGTTGTGGTAGAGGTCCCTGCTGAGCCTACCTCCATTTCTGCTGACATGCCTCCCAGACCTTCCACTTCTGCAGCCATTCCTCTGGCCCTTCCACATCAGCAGAACCAGAGATTCCATCTAGCCGGGCCCATCCCATCACTGCCCACGGACTGAAGCAGGCCCTTGCCAGTATCAACAACTGGATGTCCATAGCGTCATCTAAGTTGTCCACATTGTGTTCTACTGTAGCAGCTCAATCGGCTCCCCCAGCCCCACAGGTACCCCAATCAATAGAGGATGCTTTGAAGGAAATTCTTGAGAACCAGAAGAAAATCCTCAATACTCAGGATGCATTGACAAAGGTAGTGGATTCACATAGCAAGGCACTCAAGGAGCTTGATAAGGAGCATAGGAAGTTATGGAAGACACGGGCCTCCAAGGAGTCCGTGAAGGAGCTGTAGGCAGATGTTGATAGACTGAAGGCAGACCAGCTGCCTTTGGACCTGTTGCTAGATGACCCCGTCCCAGCAGCTCCTCCACAACCGGAGCAGACCCAGAGGCCTCCGAAGAGGAGGAGGATGATCCCTAGAGCAGATGATGCTATCATCCAATTGGCGGACCCACCGGAGGCTTCCTCTAGTCAGCCACAGGATGTACCAGTTCCAGAGCCTGTCCAGGTCCAAGCCCAGGTTCCAGTAGCTGAGGAGCAGACCACCGGGGACCAGTCTGAGGTTCCCGAGCACACAAAGGACCCAGGGACCACCCATGATCCTATGCAGACGGACATGGCTTAGGGAGTCATCTATATCCTTTTTATATCTTTTTGGTGCTTATTTGGACTAGTTGGCATTGGGGACAATGCCAGCTTTTATTCGAGGGGGTCCGCCCTTCATATTTGGATGACTGTATATATTGATACCATTTTATGCTTTCTTGATTTTCATTTGGTCTGTATATAATTTTATATTTAGTTACTTTTATCGCACTTTTTATCTTTCCTTTGGTCTGTATATAAAGTTACACTTCATTGTATATATTCATCCCGTCTATTGTATATTCAAGTCCCCTCTTGTATATACTTATTCTATTTTCCGCAAAAAAAATTCGTTTTTAGCTTCTTAGTTGCGATTCGTAGCTTCTTGTTTTTGAAATTTGCAATAAGTCTTTGGTTTTCTTAATGCCACGGTTCTTTCCAAAGGTAGAGTGTAGTGTGAACCGGGTGGCTCTTCCCAATAATAGATGGCGTGACAACCTTCTTAAGGGTTTGAGTCCATTTTTCTTTTTGTTTTTAGTAATTTGTAGTTAAGGGTACCTCAAGCAAAGCTTCACTTGGGCCTAGCACATTTGCCTTTGATCTTATGGTCAAAAACAAATTGTTGTGTTTAGAATGGTGAAAGTCGTAGCCTTGAGACTCTTGTGTTGATCGATAATCATCAAGTGGTTTTTCGGGACCATTGTGTGCTCAAATCATATCTAAGATCGTTGTGGGCCCCCGACTCTATGTCTTTAGCAATCCCTTAGCTTGTATGGTGAGTAATTGAATTGCAAGTCCAAGTCCCGAGCCATTGGTCTAGAACTTGCCCTGAATGTTTGTTGAGGCGAAATCCTAAGTGAATTTTGACTTGAGACGTGATTATAGGCACTCCTTGATCCAAATGATAGATTGAACAATTCCATAGCCTACCAATGATAAGATCCCTAGTTAACCCTCTTGAACCTTAGACCTTTTTCTTTCAAGAACCATGATACAAGCCTATACCCGTTCTAAAAGATACCCTCTCTTGGCACCCAAATCTCTCCTTTAGCACATGGCAAAAGTATAATCTTGGGGGGGAGAGACGAGGATTGCAACAAAGTGGTAAAAAGGCACAAAAGTGAAGAAAAGGAGAGGCAGTGAAAAAGAAAGAAAAGCAAAAAGACAAAAAGAAAGTTCAATGTGAAAAAGAATAAAAAGGGGATTCAAGGAAAGCAATGAAAAAGGAAGAAAGGTGTGGAAAGTTGAAAAAGGAGAAAAGGTTTGAAATGCATAAGAAAGAGTGACAATGTGTCTCTCTAACCCCTTAGAAAGAAGTGAAATGACTCAAAGAATCAAGTGAATTGTGCCAAATGAATCAAAAGAAGTGCTTAAGGGAAGATGGAACCCACTTGCATAAAAATATACCTACCCTAAACCAAAAGCCTTCACAATGACTCCACAAAAGCCCTATATGATCTTGAGTTGAATGAAGCTTACATTAGTGGATACTTACATAAGGGGCAAGCATATGGTACATAGAGCCGGACTTGTGACATTTCCTTGAGAGAGATGAGTGAATTCCCATTAACCTCGTTTTGTGTGCCACTATTCTAAAGGTGAGGTTTGCTTAGGGAGAGTTGAGGATGTGTGAGTTTGGGTTCCACAATGACCAAAGTAATTGAAAAGAGTTCTTTGATGTGTTGAGTCAACTCTTGATGCTCTTGTTTCACACTTGATCCATGGTCTTTCAAAGGTTAAATATTGTTAATGACTCATGTGTGTCGAGGGCAATTGTTAGTCCCAATTGAGTCTAGTCGAGGTTACTTTAGGATAGAAGAAAATTCTTGGATTTTACCTCAAGGGGTGGGTCTTATTTTGTTTGCTTGAGGACAAGCAAAAGCTTAAGTTTGGGGGAGTTGATAACTAGGGATTTTGATGTGTTTCATGCTCCTTCTTGCTTACGCTTTGATTACAAATTCTTACAAAATAGTCTCAAAAGGCTCATAAGTGTGCTTGATTGCAGGTTTGATCAACAAAGTGACGGGATGTCAAATATCGGCTCAAAAGGAGTGAAACCTGCACAAGTATCAAAGACAAAGACAACTCAGGACAAACTAGCCTAGTGCGGCCGCAGTCCATTCTATGCGGTCCGCACTAGGGAGATTCAGAGACTGGTTTTTCAAGGCATCAAAGCAGTGCGGCCGCAGTAGATATTGTGCGGCCCGCACTGAAGACACCGCGGCCGCACCACCATTCTGTGCGGTCCGCGGAAGAGAAGATCAGAGAGATGTAATTTGCCAAGGTTCAAGCCAGCGCGGTCCACGATCATGTTTGTGCAGACCGCATTAGAGACCTCCGCGACCGCGGTCCATCCTGCGCGGTCCGCAGAGCCTGAGTTCAGAGAGCCAAGATTTCAAGTCCAAGAGCCTAGTGCGGCCGCAGTCCATTTTGTGCGGCCCGCACTGACCCCGCAGGGGTATTTTTGTCCAATTTTTCCAGCTTAATATAAATAGAACCTTTTTCCATTTTTAGGGCATCAGATATTTTAGCACTGTAGCTGCGCTCGTGAGAAGACCTTTCTTAGCTATTTTTGGCATCTTTACATAGTTTAATCATTGAAACTTTGTATTTACTTTAGTAATTAATTAATATGTCTTTCTCTTCATCTATTTCTTTAATTTTCTCTTCAAGCATGAGTAGCTAGACCCATTAGCTAGGGTTGTGGCTCAACCCTAGTGTGGGTAATTGATGGGTGTTGTAAGGTTAGATTGATTATCGGTGTTTGTTATTTGGGTCAATTTTATGGTTTAATTTATGAATTAGTGGTTGCAAACACTAGTTTGTACTTAGTAGACTTGGCTCTTCTTGAGAAAGAGAACCTAAGTCTCCAAAATTGATTCAACAAGGAATTGGGATGGACTCAAGAGATTTGATAGTCCCAATTAAAGGGTTAAACCTCGAGAGACTAATTACCCGACTTGAACCCTAGTTGCTTGGGCAATTATGCATACCCAATTGATCTCGAGAGAGTCAATTGGGCAAAACCACTCTTTCTACCGAGAGGTGTAGAGTGGGTAGTATTGAGCAACGGTTATAACATATTTTCCCAATCATGTCAATCGTGCCTTAGATGCAATTACCCGTCAATTAGCCACCTAGGTGAAAGTCACTACCTTAGTGCCTTTTAAACCATTAGATACAACTTGTAGCAATTCTCGTTTAGCTTAATCTAGTTGCATTTTCAATTAGTAGTTGATCAAAGTAGAATATAAAGAAAACCCCAAAAATTATGAGAAGACCAATTAAGAACACACACGCAATCCTAAGCTAGATAGATACTCGACTCCAATCCTAGCTCCCTGTGGAAATCGATCCCAACCCACGAATCGGGTAAAAGCTATTGCGACCCTCTCTCGCTACTTTTTAGTGGTGCGGAGTTGGATGCGAACAGCTGCTCCCTTCCTGTGCCGTTCAGCAGCTTGATGGAGTTTCTCCTTATTTTTTTGTTGTCTACTATGTTTCAGACAGTAGGATAGTATTGTTCTTTTGTATATTCTACTAGTTGCCCACAACTTGTGACACCAGGTCTTGGCACATACTTTTGTAGACTGTTCTTTTGGGGTTGTATAAATATTTTGGCATTTCACTGGTTATTACTTGTTTAAACCTTAATATAAGAAATTGCTGAAATTAGTTGGCAAAGGTAAAATGAGAATTTAATTATATTTCCGTGTTGGCTTACCCGGCAATGGTGTTGGGCGCCATCATGACTATTGTGGAAATGGATCGTGACAACATGGTATCAGAGCACTAGGTTCACGTAGGTCTCACAAGCCATGGGCAAACCTAATAGAGTCTTGTGGATCGGTACGGAGACGTCTGTATTTATCTTTGAGAGGCTATAGGGTGTTAGGAAACTACCCTTTATTCATTTCCATCGTGCAGTGGTCGGTATACTAAGTTTCTCTCTTCTATTCTCTCACAGATAGTGAGGACACGCACGGCTGATGTTCCGGACCCGGGAGGAGCTACTCCCCCCGCTGCTAGAGGCCGAGGCAGAGGCCGGGGGAAGGCACCGGCCCGAGGTAGGGGACGAGGGCGTCCCAAAGCTGTACCAGTAGCACCACTAGCAGATCCTGCGGGAGACCCTATCATTGAGGAGCAGGGCGAGGTGCCCGCAGCCGAGCCTATCCCGACGGACTTTATGACAGCACCGAGCTTCCAAGAGGTCATGGGTCGTATGTTGCGGTTCATGGACACTATGACTCAAGCTGGTTTATTTCCAGCAGATCCAGCTACATCACAGGCAGGAGGGGGAGCACAGACCCCTACTGCTCAGGCTCCTGGGCATGCAGCTGCAGTGTATCAGACTCCGGGCGCTCTACCACAGATGGGGCTCAGCCAGTCGCTGCAGTGGTGCCCGAGCCCAGGCCAGCTGCGGATGGTGACCCGTAGAAGTTATTGGATAGATGGACTAGACTTCACCCTCCTATCTTCGGGGGTGAGCGTCATGAGGATGCTCGGGATTTCATTGATAGGTGCAGGGACAGACTGCACAATATGAGGATATTGGAGTCGCATGGAGTTGACTTCACTACTTTTCAGCTGGAGGGCAGGTACCGCAGATAGTGGCAGTGTTATACTCTTGGCAGGCCAGCAGGTTCTCTTCCCCTCACTTGGGGTCAGTTCACACAGCTATTCTTGGATAGGTATATTCCACCCTCTGAGAAGGAAGAGTTGCGGTATCAGTTTGAGCATCTTGAGCAGGGTCAGATGTCCGTGACCAATTATGAGGCGAGATTTTTGAGTTGTCTCGCCATGCACTCATGATACTTCCCACGGATGCAGAGAGAGTGCGGAGATTTGTTGCAGGGTTGCACCCCGGTATTCGAGCTAGCATGGCCCGAGAGGTAGAGATAGGTACTGAGTATTAGCTAGTGGTGGAGATTGCCCGCAGGATTGAGGGTTATCGCCAGAGGAGTAGAGAGCAGTTCCAGCAGGACAAGAGGGCCCAGTTTTCTGGAGAGTTCAGAGGCGCCCAGCTGGGGGTAGGGGGCACACGGGGAGGGGTCAGTCCAGCAGGCCCCCGTATTCAGCACCACCACCACCTCCCCGAGGTGCTCCAGTGAGACCATATTTCAGTGCGATGCCGGAGAGTTCTTACCGTCCACCAGCTAGTCAAGGTTCCTCCGGCGGGTATTCTGGTCATCAGGGTTCTCCCAGTGCCTACTTCAGTGCCATGCCAGAGAGTTCTTATCACCACCAGCCATTCAAGGTCCTTCTGGTGGATATTCGGGTCAGCAGACTCAGACTTCAGGATAGCAGGTTATGGCGCCAAGGGGCTGCTACGAGTGTGGAGATCCGGGTCACATGAAGAGGACATTCCTAGAGGTGGAGGCCAGGCAGGGAGAGGTCAGCCAGCTACTGCTCAGTCAGGCGGAGGCCAGCCAGCTAGCGCTCCAGCCAGATTCTATGCTCTTCCAGCCAGGCCAGATGCATTGGCCTCAGATGCCGTCATCACAGGTATTATTTCTGTCTGCGGCAGAGATGCTTCGGTATTGTTTGATCCAGGGTCCACCTATTCATATGTATCATCCTTATTTGCTCGTTTACTGGTTATTCCTCCTGCACCTTTGGGCACTCCTGTTCATGTGTCCACTCTGGTGGGCGATTCTGTGGTTGTAGACCGGATCTACCGGTCCTGTGTGGTCACATTCTGTGGTTCTGAGACTAGAGCAGATCTCCTGTTGCTTGATATGATCGACTTTGAGATCATCCTGGGCATGGATTGGTTATCTCCATATCACGCCGTCCTAGATTGCCATGCCAAGACTGTTACTTTAATGATGCCAGGGTTGCCAGGGTTGGAGTGGAAGGGTTCCACAGTTGATACACCTAGTCGGGTTATCTCTTTCCTGAAGGCTCGGCAAATGGTCGAGAAGGGGTGTTTGGCGTACTTGGCTTATGTTCGGGACACCACCGCAGAGTCTCCGACGATTGATTCAGTTCCAGTAGTTCGGGAGTTCGCCGATGTGTTTCCTTCTAATCTTCCTAGCATGCCGCCGGATCGTGATATTGATTTCTGTATTGATTTGGCTCCAGGCACCCAGCCTATATCTATCCCACCATACCGCATGGCTCCGAAGGAGTAGAAGGAGTTGAAGGAGCAGCTTGAGGAGTTGTTAGCAAAGGGGTTTGTTAGACCCAGTGTATCGCCTTGGGGTGCACCAGTGTTATTCGTGAAGAAGAAGGATGGGACTATGCGGATGTGCATTGATTACCGCCAGCTGAACAAAGTTACCATCAAGAACAAGTATCCACTGCCTCGCATCGATGATTTATTTGACCAGTTGTAGGGTGCCAGGGTGTTCTCTAAGATTGACTTGAGGTCAGGGTACCATCAGTTGAAGATTCGGGACTCGGATGTTCCGAAGACTGCATTCCGAACTAGATATGGCCATTATGAGTTTCTACTGATGTACTTTGGCTTGACTAATACCCTGGCAGCGTTTATGGACTTGATGAACAGAGTGTTCAGACCTTATATTGATTCTTTTGTCATTGTCTTCATTGATGACATCTTAATATACTCCCGTAGCCTGGGGGAGCACGAGCAGCATTTGAGAGTAGTGCTTTAGACCTTGCGAGAGCAGAAGCTATATGCTAAGTTCTCCAAGTGTGAGTTTTGGCTAGAGTCGGTGGCATTTTTGGGGCATGTGGTGCCAGGAGAGGGCATTAAGGTGGATCCCAAGAAGATTGAGGGAGTTCAGGGTTGGCCACGTCCTACTTCCGTGACCGAGATCAGGAGTTTCCTAGGGTTAGAAGGTTATTACAGACGGTTCGTGCAGGGCTTTTCATCTATTGCATCACCTCTGACTAGATTGACCCAGAAGGGTGCTCCTTTCCATTGGTCCGACGACTGTGAGGCGAGCTTCCAGAAGCTCAAGACGGCCTTGACTACAGCACCGGTTCTTGTGTTACGTTCCAGTTCAGGGATGTACACTGTATATTGCGACGCTTCACGCGTTGGCCTGGATTGTGTGTTGATGCAGGAAGGGCGAGTTATTGCATATGCCTCCCGTTAGCTGAAGATTCATGAGAAGAATTATCCTGTGCACGATCTGGAGTTGGCGGCGATTGTTCATGCTATAAAGATATGGAGGCATTACCTGTATGGGGCGTCATGTGAGGTTTATACTGATCATCGCAGCTTACAGCATCTGTTCAAGCAGAAGGATCTCAATTTGAGGCAGCGTAGGTAGCTTGAGTTACTGAAGGATTATGACATCACCATTCTTTATCATCCGGGCAAGGCAAATGTGGTCCCAGATGCCTTAAGCAGAAAGGCAGAGAGTATGGGTAGCTTGGCATTCATCCCAGCAGAGGAGAGGCCACTAGCTTGGGACGTTCAGTCCTTGGCTAACAGACTTGTGAGGTTAGATATTTCAGAGCCCAGCCGAGTTCTTGCGTGTGTTGTTGCCCAGTCTTCATTGTCGGAGGAGATCAAGGCCCGACAGTTCAACGATTCGCATTTGGCAGTTCTCAGAGAGTCGGTGCTACAGGGTAGTGCCAAGGAGGTTTCGATTGGCGAGGATGGTGTCCTGCGGCTCCAGGGTCGCCTATGTGTTCCTAATATTGATGACTTGAGGGAGAGGATTCTAGCGGAGGCACACAGTTCGCGGTATTCTATTCACCCTGGTGCTACGAAGATGTATCGTGACCTGAGACAGCATTATTGGTGGCGACGGATAAAGAAGGACATAGTGGAGTACGTGGCTAAGTGTTTGAATTGTCAGCAGGTCAAGTATGAGCACCAGAGGCCAGGTGGCCTACTTCAGCGGATGCCCATTCCTGAGTAGAAATGGGAGCGCATCACTATGGACTTTGTAGTGGGATTGCCCCGGACCTTGCGGAAGTTTGATGCAGTGTGGGTCATTGTTGACAGGTTGACCAAGTCGGCACACTTTATTCTGGTTGCACGGTGTGCCTGTTTCCATCATATCAGATAGAGGCCCTCAGTTCACTTCTCACTTCTGGAGAGTTGTTCAGGATGAGTTGGGGACCCGCGTAGAGCTTAGCACAGCATTTCATCCACAGACCGACGAGCAGCCGGAGCGGACAGTTCAGATCTTGGAGGACATGCTTAGAGCATGTGTGATTGACTTTGGGGGTCAATGGGATCAGTTCTTGCCTTTGGCGGAGTTTGCTTACAACAACAGTTATCAGTCCAGCATTGAGATAGCCCCGTATGAGGCTTTATACAGGCGGCGATGTCGTTCTCCGATCGGGTGGTTTGAGCCTGGGGAGGCTAAGTTGTATGGTACGGATCTGGTGAAAGATGCCTTGGAGAAGGTGAAGCTAATTCAGAAAAGACTTCGCACAGCACAGTCCAGACAGAAGAGCTATGCGAATCAGAAGGCGCGTGATGTATCATTCATGGTTGGCGAGAAAGTCCTCTTGAAAGTCTCGCCAATGAAAGGTGTCATGAGGTTCAGGAAGAAGGGCAAGCTGAGCCCAAGGTTTATTGGCCCATTTGAGGTGTTGAGGCGAGTTGGGGAGGTTGCTTACGAGCTTGCTTTACCCCCCAGTTTATCGGGGATTCATCCAGTTTTCCACGTGTCCATGCTCCGGAAGTATCACGCCGACCTGTCCCATGTGTTAGACTTCAGTACTATTCAGTTCGATGAGAGCCTGAGTTACGAGGAGGAGCCAGTTGCCATTATTGATAGGCAGGATCGCCAGTTAACATCCAAGAGGATTTCAGCGGTAAAGGTCCAGTGGAGGGGCCAACCAGTCGAGAAGGCGACCTGGGAGTCCGATGAGGACATGCGGAGCAGATACCCTCATTTATTCAGCACCTCAGGTACTTTTCTATGTCCGTTCGAGGATGAACGTTTGTTTAAGAGGTGGAGGATATAACGACCCGATCGGTCGTTTTGCTTTTTAGAACCCCGTTCCCTTAAATAAAACTTTCCGTGCTTGCTTTAACTAATTCATGACCTGCGGGGATGGTTAGTTCGGGATTTGAAAGAATTTGGGTTGATAAATACTCATTTGATTCCTTAAGAATTTCTTTAAAAGGCTAAGTTTGACTTTAGTCAACATTTTTAGCGGACGGGCCCGGATTCGTGTTTCAACGGTCCCGGAGGGTCCGTATAAAAATATGGGACCTGGGCGTATGCTCGGAATCGAATTTCGAGGTCCCTAGGCCGAGTAATGAATTTTTATTAGAAATTGTTAAACTGAAATTTCAAGGATTTAAAGAAACTAAATAATGATTGATCACGTTGGTATTGGGCTCGTGGATTGGTTCCGGAGCCCAGTAGAGGTCCAATATACTATTTAAGACTTCCCGCAAAAGTTGGTGTCAATCCGAGTAGTTTAAGTGCGTTTCGGCTCGTTAGAGGAGAATTAAGAACTTGAAGTTAATAAGTTTGATTCGATTGGTTTTGGGGGTGATTCTTAGATTTAGCGTTGTTTCGGGCGTTCCGAAGGTTCGAGCAGGTCCGTTTCATGATTTCGGACTTGTCGATATGTTCGGACGGGGCCCCGGAGCCCCGAACGTCAAACGGACGAGGCTCGAGTGAAGTTGAAAGCTATGGGAAGTGCTCAAGCTGCTGCTTCTGTCATAACCGCACCTGCAGTCGGTCGGCCGCAGGTGCGGGACCGCAAAAGCGGTCCTTCCTTCGCAGATGCGGCCAAGGCTGGCCAAGCCCAAAACCGCAGAAGCGGCTCCAAGACTGCAGAAGCAGTCCCAGCCCATTTGGCTAACGTCCGCAGATGCGGTCGCTTCCACGCAGATACGGTCCCCTGACCGCAGATGCTGAAATCGCTGAAGCAGTGAGCTTCATTTATTACGAGTTCTAAGTTCATTTTACCATTTTTCACTCCTTCATTTGGCGATTTTAGAGCTTTTGAGAGAAGACCTTCACCTAGCATCTTGGGGTAAGTTTGTTCTACCTATTTCTAGTTTAATACTTATGTCTTAGGTAGATTAAACACTAGTATTAAGGTGAAATCATGGGGTTAGAGCAAAAACCTAGGGGTTTTGACAAAAGTTGAATTTGACCATGAAATTTGTTATGAAATGAATTAGAAATCATATATTATTGATCCTTGGGTTAAGAAGAACAACTTCCCTTGAAAAAATTCGGAATCCGGGCACGTGGGCCCGGGGTCGGATTTTAGGAAGCTTGTGTTTAAGGGTTGGGAATGGCTTAAATAGTTAGAATATGATCTTGTAAGCTTGTATTGACTAGTTCCTACCTCGTTTATCTAGTTTTGAATCGTTTGACTCCAAATTGAGAGTTCGGGCTCGTTCTTGGTATTGGAAGTGCACTTTGGAGCGAGGTGAGTCTCCTATCTAACCTTGTAAGAGGGAATTGTCCCCATAGGTGATGTATTCCAATAATTTGCTATTAAATGTGGGGGCTACGTACGCACTAGGTGACAGAGTCCGTGCGTAGCTACTATTGTGCTAAGTCCGGGTAGTTTAGGACCCCAGAAGCATGCTTTATGTGGTATTTTTGCAACTCTATGTTTACTTTGGATTGTTTAATTGTGGTGATTATGATAAATGAGATTAATTAAGAGGAACATGACCATTTTTGGTTTTTCTTGAAAGAGAAGATGATAATTCAATGAGTAATTGCTCCCCAATTATATGTTACTGTCTCTGTTGATGTGTTTAATTACATGTGACCGCGTCGCATAGTTGATTCGCGAGCGGGGTAATAGATGCATCTATGGTTCGTGCCGCTCGACCCTCGGCAATACACAATTTACTTCATGTTGGATCGGCCGTACGACCTTGGCACTATTTGCGCCTGTTTTACCCAGTATTTTCTATGATTGAGATTATTATTTGTCCTGAAATGAATGTTCCTAGTGGTAACATTACTTAGAAGAGAACCTGTTAGTTCTTGTTATATACTGCTATTTATTTGTTTTATCCATGCACAGTATAATTCATATCTCATATTATTTGACCCTAGTAAGTATCAAGTCAACCTCTCGTCTCTACTTCTTCGAGAATAGACAGGATACTTACTGGGTACGTATTATTTATGTACTCATACTACGCTTCTGTACTTAATTGTACAGGATCTGAGGCAGATACATCTGGCTATCAGTCTGGTGCGTATCTTTGAGCCTATTCCGAGACTTCCACGGTGAGCTGCTCCCTTCCTGTGCCGTTCAGCAGCTTGATGAAGTTTCTCCTTACTTATTTTTTTTGTTGTCTACTCTGTTTCGGACAGTAGGATAGGATTGTTCTTTTGTATATACTAGTTGCCCATAACTTGTGACACCAGGTCTTGGCACACACATTTGTAGACTATTCTTTTGGGATTGTATAAATATTTTGGCATTTCACTGGTTATTACTTGTTTAAACCTTAATATAAGAAATTGCTGAAATTAGTTGGCAAAGGTAAAATGAGAATTTAATTATATTTCCGCGTTGGCTTACCCTGCAATGGTGTTTGGCGTCATCATGACCTATTGTGAAAATGGGTCGTGACACTTTACCTTAATGGTCTTAGATAAACACAATGGTCTTAGATAAACACAAGATAAGCACAAGCCAAACGTACATATCATTCTTGCTTTTGGGCAAAAGAAATAGCTCTTGACAAAAAGTATGCCAAAGTGTCAGCTCAAGGCCTTTCTTACCTTTAGCAAGTTTCTCTTGTTGAACCTTCACAAAATAATCAATAAAGTTAGGTTCTTCTGGCTCAAAATGGTCACTCGAAACACCAAAAGAAACATTCTTACCTTTTCTCATAGAAACATTAGCAAAATCCAATGAGAATGTTCTTTCAAAAGTAGGAATAAGATAAGTAAAGAAATTAATACTAGTTCTAGCATCATAAACTTTACTTTCCTTTTCATGCTCAATAAATTCATCACATATATATGCATAAGAGTCATCAAGATCAAATACATGAGAAGTCAACTCATTGAAATACAAATGGAAGTTTTCTTCTTTTATATTTATGTCATCATAAGTAACTTGTTCACTCTCCAACAAGGCGTCTTCACACTCACATTTGCTCATTTCACCATAAAAATTGAATCTTAATGCCAAAGGAATGAAAATAGAATAAAAAGAATCATCAACACATTCTTCTTGACTCATTTCTTCATAAAGGTCAAAGCTTTCTTCCAACAAAGTTAAAGTAGAGCCAAAAGAATCATCACATGCATCATCCCATAAAGGTGAGGTATCATAAGACTCAACACCATCACTAGCTAAAGAGTCATTAAACAAACAACTAGAATTATCCAATGATGCACAAGAACTCTTAGCTAGTTGCAAGCCACAATTATTGTCATCATCACAAGATACAGAAATATCAAACTCATCAATCTCATACCTATCTTCAAACTCAAAGTGTCACCACGATCAACTAAAGTATCACGAGTAGAAGGATAAGCTATTTTACCTTGAAGCTCTTCCAAGGTGAAATTCTCTTTACCTTGCACTTCCTCATTTAATTCCATAAATCCTCTTGAAAAGGTAGATTGATTTTCTTCCAAGCTCTTCAAAGTGGATTGAACTTCACTTGATGGTTCGTCTCCAAAATCTCTACACAAGTTACAAAATAACTAGAGAAAGAAGAAAGATTAGCATTAGAATAAGGAAGATCCTCACTCTCTTTTTGTTTTCCCTCTTTCTTTTCTCTCTTTTTTCTTTACAAGCTCTCCACTCTTTTCTTGTGACAACTCACTCACTTCACTCCACACTTTCTCTCCTTTTTCCACTCTAGAGTTGTCATTTTTCTCTCCCGCACTTCTCTCTTTCTTTTGTCTCTCATCCTTACTTTGTCTCTTTGCATTTTTCAAGGATGTTCTCAAACTCATTTGGCATTTTCCCCTTTGGTTTACTTCCTCCCCCTATATTCGTCATTGAAAACTTGTTGGATGTTGTCCAACTCGTTCAAGGTGGTCTCATGATCATGTTTGTTAAAAGATAAAAGCACGAAACAATTGGCACCAAATAAACAAAGCACACAAGAAACTAGAATTAAACTCAATATGAACTAATATCAAGTTAATCTTGTTGAGAATTAACAAACATGAAGAAAATATTAACTGGTAAGAAAGGAGAACTGGGCAGAAACAAAGTCAGCAATATTGGAACCAAACAGAGTAGAAACAGGGAAGGTTTACTGCTCAAAATACTGTAGATTTTCAACTCAATTTACTGTTTAATCGAGGACCCTTCTCAGCAGATACTAGCAGCTAACTTTGGCTCCCAAACACAGCTCCATAGTGCAGGAACAGTGCAAACTTGATCAGGTCTACAGCTTCTTTCAAGTTCAATCAGTGTAGAAAATCAGCTGTACTAAGACTGTATTTGATTCCTGGAACCTTTCTGAACACTTAGCTTCAACAAACAGAACCTTAATCAATCAGCTAACAACCAACTTGATCCACAAATTCTCAAGCAAGTTGCAGTTTCATAATTTCAAATTGATTCAGCAACAATGTTCAAGAACCATCACTAACAATCAGCAGCTAACTGGTACCAATTGGTGCCAAGAAATGCAGCAGGAAATAGCAGAAATATCTGCTGACAAAGTGCAGAAATTTGGAACAGGCTGCAGCTAGAACTGTGCAGAAATTTGCTGCCAAACTAATGCAGATTTTCAGCAACTGCAGTTCTCCAAACTGGTGCACTCTTTCTCAGAACTGGACAGCTTAAACTGCAGATATGCAGCTCAAACTTTGCAGTAATTGAAGCTTTAAACTGAGGCTACAGCTGAAATTCCTGATTGAAATTTGATGTTAACCTTGGCTAACAAATTCCTGGGCAGAAGAACTGAAGTGTAGCTATGTGAATTCTGCAAACTCACTCTTGAACGAGGACTTCAAAATACTGTTCAGAAACTCCTTTCAGTAGGTATTACAACTCAACTGAATCAGTGAACAATTCTCAATAACTTATATAACAATTAGTAGCAACGAATTAGAACCCAGCTACAAGAGAGCTATCAAGTCGAATTCACAAAACCCGTTCAAACCAACACTCAACCTCGAATTGAACTTACAAATTCAATTGATAATGTAAACGGAAAGTTCAATCGTCAAGACGATTACCTTCGTGGAGACAAACCAGTTGCAAATGGATCCCAGGAAAAGAAGAACATAGCAGAAAACCAAAGTTCTTTACTGCAATTTTAGGCAGTCCCATCATTTGCCCTGAAAGATCACTTCAATCCACCCCCAAACTGAAAATTGGACATGAACTGGGCAGAAATTTGCAGAAGTGTGGCTTCAGTTGTGATGATTACAAATGCAGTCCAAAATGAATAAGGTGCTGCAGATTTGCAAGAAGTTGCTGTACAACTTTTCTGGATAAAATTCTGGGCAGAAACTGGCTGTCAAACTACTGATACCCAAACCATTGAGACAATTCCTCACTCTTCAGCAGCAGCACATCTCCAGAAATAGCTCAAAACAGTGCAGAATTTTGCTGTCAAATACCTTTAGTTGAACTTGTGACAGAAAAATGCACCTTAAAACAGTCCAACCTTAAAGATTTTATCCCAAACTTCAGAAGCAAACACAAATATAAAACCAAACTTCAAGCTCTCAACAACTATCTGAATAGCATTACAAGGCTCACAAGTTGTCGATCATACTGATGCAAGATAAGAGGAACAGTGCAACCCAACAAGAACCTCGAGTCGACTTCTGAAACCAAACTCAGGAAGATCAACTCAAAGGAAATAACCCAAACATGCTTTCAACCTTCAGTAGCTACTAATTAACCAATCAGTTCATTCAAGAAATAAGCGACGCAAGGCGACTTCAATGATTCAATTCAATTAACTCAAACAATCGAGTAGAAGTTAAGTTGAAACTCAATTCTCTTCAAAAAAAATTCAGAAATCAGAGATGGAGCTCAGTTTTAAACTCAAGGAATCAAACCTGATTCGTTGCGACAATTCTCAGTTCTCCAATCGATTCGAATCAGTCCGCGAAATTCTTCAAATTTGCAACTAGTGATCTTTGACTGCCTCGATCTTCAGTGAGCTGAAATCTTCATCAAACGAGTTCAAATTTGATATACACAGCTCGATTTGACACAAAGAACAATCCTCAGAAACCAATTCGTTAAAATATTCACGAAATCAATGGAGCCCATGTCGTCGTCTTCTCCGAAGAACTGAGTTCAGAAATTCCGAATGATAACCTATCGAATCAGTTTTCAATCGACGCCAATATGTAGCTTCAGCTTCAAATAGCTTAAGAATCAAACCCCAGTAGTTCAATTTGTTCCAACAATCCCTGAATCGAAAAGTGCCAGTCGACTTCTTCGCCAAAACTTGTTCGGCAGATTTTCGAACCCAAACCCTAGAATTCTGCTCAAATCGATCTCAATCTTCAAACTGAGTTTCATACTGATGTTTCCAACTAGAATATCGAACACCCAGTCGATTCAGAACCCCCCCCCCCCCCATTTCAGATTTCAAACAAACCCTAGCTTCTTCTTGACTCGGCACAGACGGGTTTCAATTGTGACCTCAAATTCAATCTTACTTCTTCGAATTGAAGCTCAAGATCAGTAGTTCAAACTTAGATAATGAAGAAATCACAAAATTCAGAACAAAAATCGAACGGAGAACAAGGAATTGATTTTTTTCTAGGAACAAACAGTGAAAACAAACAGATACGATTTTCTATTTCTGGAAACCAAACCAACTGATGAACAGTAACAATTTCTATTTTGGGAATTTTTCGAATTTTTTTTTCTAGATACTATGATAGCAAAACAAAGACCCAAGGATTGATAGAACAATCCAAAACTCCACTTTGATACCAAGATAGATACGAATTATGAAAAATGCATGGATATAGCAAAATATACGGATAACAATAAGAGCTAGACATACAATTGACTGCAAGAACAAGAACCAATTAGCATATAAAGCTTAATTACCTCTATGAACTCAATCAATTATAACTCTAAGCTATGAAACCCACAACTCTTGAAATCCGGATAAAATAATTAAGCATTCACTACTAATTGCTCACCAACTAAGACTAATTTAGCACTAATGAAAGCAATAACGAAATTAAAGGCATAGACATAACTGCATTAATTAAAAGATAAGGATAAAGAGTGAGACTTGCATGTCTTCAAATTTATCATTCATCAAGTCCTAAAATAGAAGCCGTTAAGGACTATTTATACTAGAGTGGTATTTGGCTGCAAATGACCAAAATACCTCTAAGCTAATTCTAAGGAGCTAAGTGTAGTCAATTATTATAAGTATAGCCTCCTTGATCTCCTTTAAAACACTCCAATGCTATGATGTTGACTTGAAATCATCAGGTATGGTCATCCGGTATGTATCAATTTGGGAGCGGGCCCCACTTTGTGGCTTAGTTGACCAATGATTTCTCCAAATTTTGCCACCTTTCATGTGAAATTAAGAGTCATTACATGTGTCTTGATCAAGACTACTTGGGCTGCCACGTTGGGGATAGTGTTACCCTTAATCTTATCCACCAAACACCTAATTACATGATAATCTACCACTAAAAATCAATAATTACCCAATTATCCACATAATTAAGAATTATCTCAAATTACTTATAATACTACTCACTTTTAGCATACTTATACACCTTACTATCATGGTCATGTGGTACCTTATATGGTACCAGTCCCTAAATACCGGGATTTTAGCTCGGGCCGTATTTTATCCCAAAATATTAAAGTTAGACTAAATTCATTTTCTTCGATTTGCTTACCCTCTCACCTTCACAAATTTACTCATCACTTGTTTGAAATAGCATAATGCTTATAATCTCAAAATAATCTCATTCCCGAACTTACGTCGCTTAACTTAAGACGAAACTTTAACATACGAAAATGCGGGATGTAACATTTCATTTCCAAGCTTTCATCAATTTACTCATGGCATACTTTCACGTATGAAAATATGGGGTGTAACATCATTCCCCCCTTTGGAACATTCGTCCTCGATTGTTGCTTGATGTAGTTATCATTTTCATAACTTATGTCTATCATACTCCATGTTTCTCTCATGTCTATTGTTTACTAGTTTTCATTCCTTACATACTCGGTACATTGTTTGTACGGACGTCCCTTTTGCCTAGGGACGCTGCGTTTCATGCTCGCAAGTTCCGATAGACAGGTCGAGAATCCTCTAAGTAGGCTATCAGCTCAGCGGAAGGTGTTGGTGCACTCTATTTGCTCTAGAGTTGCTTATTTGGTCGGTATAATTAAGACATGTATTGATTGGTATGGTGGGGCCCAGTCCTAGCCTTTATGATACTTAAGTACTCTTAGAGGCTTGTAGACAGATGTCATGTATACGGATACTTGTATGGCCTTTCGGCTATGTTTAGTTTACAAATGATCATGTTGGCCTTATAGGCCCGTATGTCACATGTATAAATTTTTATATCATGCTAGGTCCTATTTGTAACGACCCGACCAGTCGTTTTGAGCTTTAGCGCATCGTTCAGCAGTCTGAGGCCATGAGCAGCTTCATTTCAGGTATTATGACTTGTACGCGTGGTCAGAATTGAATTTCGGAAAATTCAGAGTTGATTTGGAAAGGGAATCCTCACTTCGGAAGCTTAAAGTTGAAAGAATTAACTAAGATCGGATTTTTCAGTAAACGTCCTCGGAATCAAGATCTGAAGGTTCCAGCAGGTTCGTATGATAATCTCGGACTTGGGCGTATGCCAGGTTCGGGTTTTGGATAACCCGGGAGCGTTTTGGCGCCTATTGTGGAAGTTAGCAATTTGGAAGAAATTTCATAAGTTTGGCTTGAAGTGCATTTCAGTGTTATCGATGGCCGTTTGGGATTCCGAGTCTGTGAATAGCTCCGTATGGTGATTCTGGAGTTGGGAGCGCGATCGGAAGTGAATTCGGAGGTCCGTAGGTCATTTTGGAGTCATTTGGCTAAAGATAGAAATTTGAAGGTTTTTGAGAAGTTTGACCGGAAGTTGACTTTTTGATATCGGGGTCAAAATCTGATTCCGGAAGTTGGAGTAGGTCCGTAATGTCGAATATGACTTGCGTGCAAAATTTGAGGTCAATCGGACGTGATATGACGGGTTTCGGCATCGAATGTAGAAATTTGAAATTCTAAAGTTCATGAAGCTTGGATTGGAGGTTGATTCGTGGTTTTAGCGTTGTTTGATATGGTTTGAGGCCTCGAGCAAGTTCGTAATGTGTTTTGGGATTGGTTGGTAGGTTTGGTTGAGGTCCCGGGGGCCTCGGGCGTGTTTGAATGCTCAACGGATTGATTCTTGCCTTGTGAGGACTGTTGATTTTCTGGTATGAGTGCAGCTGGTTTTTACTCTATGCGATCGCGTGAGAGGGTCTGCGATCGCATAGAGCATGAGTGAGGGAGCTGGAATTTGGCCTATGCGATCGCAGGAAGTGCAACGCGATCGCGAAGGAGGAAGGCTGGGGCTACAGGTTGAAGGCTTATGCGATCGCGGGGTTGAAGTTGCGATCGCATAGTGTGCGTTGGAGGCTGTGGTGCGTTTGGCCTGTGCGAATGCGGGAGCTGGCATGCGAACGCATAGAAGGAATTAGGGAGGCAGCATAGTTGGCCTATGCGATCGCGGAGCGTTGTTTGCGATCGCATAGAAGGGTTGTCTGGGCAGTGTTCTTTTAAAATCGGAGTTTGGCTCATTTTCACTTCATTTCTTCCATGGGAGCCGATTTTGGAGCAACTTTGGAGTGCCAATTTCATCACCAAGCATGAGGTAAGTGATTTCTACTGGCTTTGAGTAAATACAAGGTTTATATATGGATTTAGACATGGTAATTTGTAGAAAACTTGGGGTTTGAGGGAAAACCTAGAAAATTGATATTCTTGGAATTTGACCATGATTTTGGGTATGGAATTAAGAGGAAATCATATATTTGAGTTCGTGAGTTCATGGGTAAACTTTATCTTCGAAAAATTTCGAAATCCGGGCACGTGGGCCCGAGGGCAATTTTGTCAACTTTTCGATCGGGGGTTAGGAATTGCTATAAACTGGATTGTAATAAGTCATTGAACATATATTAATGGATTTGCATAATTATTGGCTAGTTTTGGAGCATTTTCTGTTAGAGTGGGTTGTACGCCTCGGCATGATTTGCGCATGCTTGTATTGCTACCTTGAACTTATTAAAGTTGATATTGCCTCTTCATGGCTTGAGAATATTTGGATAAATAATGAAAATGAATTTTGGAAATTTCCTATAAAAGAAAATAATTGTTCACTTGTTTCCTTCTATTGGATTAAAATCATGTTTATAGAAATTCGCGATTTAATGTTTTGTTGACATCACATTATTGGACCCTTAGTAAGTGTCGAAGTCGATCATCTCGTCTCTACTTCTTCGAGATTAGGCGGGATACTCATTGGGTACACGTTGTTTTCGTACTCATACTACACTTCTGTGCATTTTTGTTGCACAGGTATATGTAACTCTAGCGGCCTACCGGGCGTAGCAGCATGGATGATACTGGGACTAGGTGAGTTGCATTACTCGAGGCGGCCTGCAGCTAGTATAGTCCCTTCTAGTATATTGCATTTACTTTCTGTCCATTTGTATTCCGGACGGATGTTGTATTGTATTGTTTCTTAGAAATAGCTCATGCACTTGTGACACCGGGTTCTGGGGATGTCTATGGGTTTATTCAGAAACATTAAAAAAAAGTGGTTAAATGCTTCACTATTTATTCAATGGAATTTATTATGTATTGCTTAAACGTATAAAAGGAGTGGTTTTGGTGAATATTTAAACAAGAATTTAATAAGTAATTCGGTTTGCTTGCCTGACAGCGGTTTCCGACGCCATCACGACCCTTAGTGGATTTTGGGTCGTGACAACATGGTATCAGAGCACTAGTTTCCTAGGGTCTCACGAGTCATGAGCAAGTCTGGTAGAGTCTCGCGGATCGGTACGGAGACGTCTGTACTTATCCTCGGGAGGCTGCAGGACTATTAGGAGTACTTCCCTTCTTGATTCCTCATCGTGCGATTTGATTCCTTGAGGCTTATACCCTTGTCTCCTTCCTACTCAATCTTACGCGACGCGAACCGCTAGTTATAAATCGAGAATTGAAGGATTGTAATGGTACTATGAATGTGGTGCGGGGTGTTTCTCCCTGCGGGGTTGTTTGAGCTATTATCGTCGCCTTGTGGAAGGATATTCTGTCGTTTCAGCTCAGTAGCGGTACTTCTGAGAGCTCTGAGGCTAGGCACAGGATGCCATGATGCTTATGAACGATTGTTCCACAGTATTGATATGATGGTAGGATGTTTGCCTATGTGTCGAGGCAGTGAATGATTTGAAGGGAAGTTTACTCAGTACGTGATTCAGAGATTCAGTATTTTACTTCCGGCGGAGGAAAGGCAATCGGACTAAGAATGTGCAGATTTGCGATGATGGAGTAACGAGGCTTGGTATTTGCGAGCGTGGAGGAATTCTCATCCGTGATGAGGTGTCATTGTCCTTGTTGAATGTACTAAGCTCGCCGGTGTTATGACCTTCTACAATTCGCCTTTGGGGCAAGCTATTGGGAGATAGTATCGAAAATGCGGCTGTCAGATATCTCAGGGTGCGGTAGTTCAGGGGTGAATCAGTGTTTCTAATGTCGGCGGTATGAGAAAGATGATCTTCCGAAAGGTGTAAAGTTAGCAGCAATCGTGGGTTCAAGTGCCACAAAGATAGATTTTATTCAAGGCTGCAAATGAGCAGCAGAGGATAAGGAAGGGCGTTTGGAGAGTGTCAAGCGGTGGTTAAAATTCCTAGAAGGCCAGGTATAAGAAGCAAAGGTAAGGTGGTAGATTAGAGGGGTGAGTTCCGCCAAAGTGGGAGAGTGGCGGAGTTGCATATGGGCCTTGCGTTAGGGTGACTACGCACCTTAAGGAGAGATTGGAACGACTTGGGAATTTTTGTGATTGATGATTGGAGTCTACTGATCTAATTTGAAGTGTGGGCTATTATGCGGCAGGGGATTTGATATAACGGAAGGGAGCTGCTTGAAACGAAGAAAGATACAACATAACTTTGAATTGGAAGGATGTTGCCGCACATTTAATTGACGTCCACGAGGGGTGAATGGACTTGTGCAGCTGGAGAGTGAGCTCGGACTCAGGATGGGTTATTGACGTCGTAGTGATTGCACCAAGTGCAGCAGCGTTGGAAGATGTCGGGAAGTGATTTTCCACAGGTGGGCTATTCCCTGTGAGCAGGTTAGCGGTCGCGTGGTTGGCGAAGCTTCTGCGAAGAATTCTATTTGTTATACAGTGAAGGGATCGGTCGTGCGAATGTTGTTGATGATTCAGAGTATAAAAGGGGGGTTTCTACAGTAAGATATCGAGAATTTCGGCGGTTGATTGCGCAAGGTTATGTCAATAGGAGATTAAGAATCCTGGTAAATTCCATAGTTGTGTAATAGCGGCTTCAAGCTAAGTGGGAGAGTCCCACCGCCTATGATGGGGTTGCATGGTTAATTACTTGCGGGGTTTCTGTTTTTTAGCATATTGATGGGTTATCTCAGCTACGGGAAAAGAACATAGGTGGTAATTTGAGCAAAGGAATTATTAAAGGTGGGCTATCGTTGGCCTTATTGGCCCATGTTCAGACTTGGGGAAGGATTCAGGATTGTGCTTTGTAAAGATGCGGGTTCCAAGGGAATGATTCTGCCAGGTGCTTCACCAATGGGGTATTCATGTGCTAGAAGAATCATGGAGTTGATTATATTTGGGGCAGTCAGAGCGGGTGGCTCTCAACAACGGTCCTAGTGAATTCAAAAGATAAAGTGTGATGCCTAATGATTTCGAGCCTATAGGTACGGTTAAGAATCAAGCTTGATAGAAGCCTATGAGAAGGTGCCCAGAATGTTCTAGGATGTTTTGACTTGCGATGTAGCAATTGGGAGGTACGAAATGGTCGTGGGATTGGAGACAGCATGGTCTCGTGATTCAGGGTCACTCGGGAAGATTGCGGATGGAGTGTGTTAAGTGTTGAATGGGGTTATAATTGTTTTTATGGCAATCAAGGACAAATGGAAGAAGAGGGATTGGTTAGCCATAGTCGAATTGGCATGTTATTGGTAATGATCAGTTCTTTCAGCGTGATCAAGTTATGCAAGGGAATTGTGACGGTGCGTGCGAGGCTTGTCCGCCGCCGTAGTTAGTGTTATTCAGAAAGTATTTTACCGTTGGCCTGTTATGTGGAGGTGGATCCCGGAAGGGCTATGGTGGTTTAGACCACTACTTAGAGATTTGCATATTCTACGATCATGAGAATTCACCTGTGTGTTGCCATGGTCCTCCTGAAGTGAGTTAAGGGTAAAGTTTTTATATGATGAAGTGTTAGCCCGATAGTGGTTCCGAAGCTATGATGAAAAGCGTGTCCTATCGTATGTTGGCATGTTGGGTGCAGTGAGTGGTATGGAATTTGAAGTAAAGATCAAGGTAGCAGCTCGGTGTGGACAAGGATGTCACGAGCTCGGATGAGCAGGAAAGAAGTTTCGATGTTTAAGGTAAGTTGGTATTGTCTTCAGCGTCACCTGAGATCGGTGTTTTGTAAAAAGGGCTTCGCATCCTGGTTAACGATTCTTGATCGCTTTTCAGCGTTAGTGCGGCCGGTGGTTTGGAGGTTCGACCCAGTTATTTGTTATGGTAGCTTGTGGGAGTGTGTCTCACAGGAAGATTGCATGAGTGTGGCAGGTAGTCACTTGATTGATTAAAGACTTAAGCCAAGTATGAAGGTTGTGATAATATCGTTGATTTGAGAATACATGCCTGGAGGGCACTCAGTCTATTGAGTTGTGGACTGCGGACGATTTCTCCGACTATGATGGATGTTCTTATGTGTTATGAGCGGAAGAGGAGTTATTATGGGACTTGAAAGGTAATTAGCCTAGTTTAGTGCGATCAGAATCGGCTTGAGGTCGGTGGATGGATTTAACTGTGAATATGGGATCTATCAGGCCAAACGTGTTCATTCAGTAATGCGCTCCTTATGGAGGAGTAGTCAGGGTGTTACCTCGTTGTTAGATATTTCATGTAATGATACATTACACCGTGTGTGTTGTGAGACGGCTTGGTATATTTCTTATGTGTTGAGGTTCCGCGTAGAAATGATGTTATATGAGCAAAATGGCTCTTGAGATTCAGATTGTATATCGCACCTTAGTTGTACGGGAGTTTGTAACTTATGGCACTATATGTCTCCTCAGGGATGGTATTATGCACCTAGCGTGCTTGTGACCGATATTCGGCATTTTGTTGAAATGAGCAATCTAGCTCGGTGTATATCTCCTTATGTGAGTTTTATAGGTGGATCGGGTGGCACGCCGCTATGGTTATGTTGTTTGGATCGGGTTGCGTGCCGCAACAAGGTGATGCGGAGTACAGTTCCCCGTATCTGTTTTTATGTGTTTTGTTTCCTATTTTTATGAGGAGAGCTCATATTAGCTGTGTGCCCGCGTCGCATGTATGATTCGCGAGCGGGGTGTTTGTTTAATTATGTCGACCGCGTCGCATGTATGATTCGCGAGCGGGGTAATTGGATTCCTTTTCAGAGTTCATTTTCATTGTATCGCATTCGAATTGGTAGCCTATTGACACATGGTGGCATCATATGAGACTTTTGATTATGTCCCGGGTGGCTTGCTGCCTGAGCAGTTCGTACTAGGTGAGACGAGATCATCGGATTTAGGATCAGTGCAATCTGACTATATGAAGTATATTAAGGAGCTAAGACCATTATTTGGTTCAGAATGAGGTGATGGTTATTGTCAAGAGTATAGACCCAATGATTTGTTGATTCGGCAATCGGTTATGAATTTCTACACATCTCTTCCGTCATGGCGTTATTGTAAGAATTAGAGTAAGACCTATGTAGGTCATGAGGTGCAATGGGAGCATCGGATTCATGGAATTTCGATTCATTTGATCAGAGAATGTTATTGTGGCCCTGTGAGTAAAGTGGTGCAAGTTGTGAATTCAACTAAGGTATGCAGTCATGTTTCAGTGTTGCGTGTAGTTATTGATACGGTGAGCGTATGTTGGAACAAGCCTGGCAGAGAATTCCGGATGTTGGAATTGGGCCTAAGGCTTATTTGCTTGAATAAAAAGAAATATCTTCAGAATTGATCGAGCTAATGTGCTCAACTGAGTTGTGGTAGCACGGGAAGGTGCAGGAGGTGTTAAACTGTGATTTCAGACTACTTCAGCGTTGTTCTCAGCACGTTCGAGGACGAACGTATGTTTAAGTGGGAGAGAATGTAACGACCCGACCGGTCATTTTGAGCTCTAGCGCGTCGTTCAGCAGTCTGAGGTATTATGACTTGTACGCGTGGTCAGAATTGAATTTCAGGAAATTCAGAGTTGATTTGGAAAGGGAATCCTCACTTCGGAAGCTTAAAGTTGAAAGAATTAACTAAGATCGAATTTTTGAGTAAACGACCTCGGAATCAAGATCTGAAGGTTCCAGCAGGTTGGTATGATGATTTCGAACTTGGGCGTATGCCTGGTTCGGGTTTTGGATAACCCGGGAGCATTTTGGCGCCTATTGTGGAAGTTAGCAATTTGGAAGAAATTTCATAAGTTTGGCTTGAAGTGCATTTTAGTGTTATGATGTCCGTTTTGGATTCTGAGTTTGTGAATAGCTCCGTATGGTAATTCTGGAGTTGGGAGCGCGATCGGAAGTGAATTCGGAGGTCCGTAGGTCATTTTGGAGTCATTTGGCTAAAGATAGAAATTTGAAGGTTTTTGAGAAGTTTGACCGGAAGTTGACTTTTTGATATCGGGGTCGAAATCTGATTCCGGAAGTTGGAGTAGGTCCGTAATGTCGAATATGACTTGCGTGCAAAATTTGAGGTCAATCGGACGTGATATGACGGGTTTCGGCATCGAATGTAGAAATTTGAAATTCTAAAGTTCATGAAGCTTGGATTGGAGGTTGATTCGTGGTTTTAGCGTTGTTTGATATGGTTTGAGGCCTCGAGCAAGTTCGTAATGTGTTTTGGGATTGGTTGGTAGGTTTGGTTGAGGTCCCGGGGGCCTCGGGCGTGTTTGAATGCTCAACGGATTGATTCTTGCCTTGTGAGGACTNGATCGCGTGAGAGGGTCTGCGATCGCACAGAGCATGAGTGAGGGAGCTGGAATTTGGCCTATGCGATCGCAGGAAGTGCAACGCGATCGCGAAGGAGGAAGGCTGGGGCTACAGGTTGAAGGCTTATGCGATCGCGGGGTTGAAGTTGCGATCGCATAGTGTGCGTTGGAGGCTGTGGTGCATTTGGCCTGTGCGAATGCGGGAGCTGGCATGCGAACGCATAGAAGGAATTAGGGAGGCAGCATAGTTGGCCTATGCGATCGCGGAGCGTTGTTTGCGATCGCATAGAAGGGTTGCCTGGGCAGTGTTCTTTTAAAATCGGAGTTTGGCTCATTTTCACTTCATTTCTTCCATGGGAGCCGATTTTGGAGCAACTTTGGAGTGCCAATTTCATCACCAAGCATGAGGTAAGTGATTTCTACTGGTTTTGAGTAAATACAAGGTTTATATATGGATTTAGACATGGTAATTTGTAGAAAACTTGGGGTTTGAGGGAAAACCTAGAAAATTGATATTCTTGGAATTTGACCATGATTTTGGGTATGGAATTAAGAGGAAATCATATATTTGAGTTCGTGAGTTCATGGGTAAACTTTATCTTCGAAAAATTTCGAAATCCGGGCACGTGGGCCCGAGGGCAATTTTGTCAACTTTTCGATCGGGGGTTAGGAATTGCTATAAACTGGATTGTAATAAGTCATTGAACATATATTAATGGATTTGCATAATTATTGGCTAGTTTTGGAGCATTTTCCATCGAGTCGAGTCTTCGGAAGGGCGTGGAATGCCGGTCATGGATCTTCGGAGCGAGGTGAGTCTCCTTTCTAACCTTGTAAGAGGGAATTGTCCCCATAGGTGAGTTAATTGGTTATGTGCTCCTATTTGTGGGGGCTACGTACGCACGAGGTGACGAGAGTCCTTGCGTAGCCACTATTATGCTATTGTCCGGGTAGTCTAGGACCCAAAAGTATGCTATACTTGGATTAATTGTAAACTTATTGACAGCTCGAATTGCTTAAGCCACATCGAATTAATAAATAAATTTCAAAAAGGATTAAACTTCTTTTCTTAAATTGTTAAAAGAGAAAGTGGCTTTTATTTGAATAAATATTCCCCGATAAATTCTTCATTGGCTATCTGAACATGTATTTCTATGTGTACCTGCGTCACATGTATGGTTCGCGAGCAGGGTGATTGTTTATTTTATGTTGACCACGTCTCATGGATAGTTCGCGAGCGGGGTAATAAATGCATCTATGGTTCGCGACGTTCGACCCTCGGCAGTGCACAGTTTATTTTCTTTTGGAGCGGGCCGTACGCCTCGGCATGATTTGCACATGCTTGTATTGCTGCCTTGAACTTATTAAAGTTGATATTGCCTCTTCATGACTTGAGAATATTTGGATAAATAATGAAAAGGAATTTTGGAAATTTCCTATATAAGAAAATAATTGTTCACTTGTTTCCTTTTATTGGATTAAAACCATGTTTATAGAAATCCGCAATTTAATGTTTTATTGACATCACATTATTGGATCCTTAGTAAGTGTCGAAGTCGACCATCTCGTCTCTACTTCTTCGAGATTAGGCGGGATACTCATTGGGTACACGTTGTTTTCGTACTCATACTACACTTTTGTGCATTTTTGTTGCACAGGTATATGTAACTCTAGCGGCCTACAGTATATAGCAGCATGGATGATACTGGGACTAGGTGGTTGCATTACTCGAGGTGGCCCACAGCTAGTATAGTCCCTTCCAGTATATTGCATTTACTTTCTGTCCATTTGTATTCCGGGCGGATGTTGTATTGTATTGTTTCTTAGAAATAGCTCATGCATTTGTGACACCGGGTTCTGGGGATGTCTATGGGTTTATTCAGAAACCTTAAAAAAAAGTGGTTAAATGCTTCACTATTTATTCAATGGAATTTATTATGTATTGCTTAAACGTATAAAAGGAGTGGTTTTTGGGAATATTTAAACAAGAATTTAATAAGTAATTCGGTTGGCTTGCCTGACAGCGGTGTCCGGCGCCATCACGACCCATAGTGGATTTTGGGTCGTGACACTATTTTGAGTATGCCCTTATGTTTATTCTGGTTAGCCCATGATGGCCCGTTTGGCCCATTTGCCAATGAGAGTACGATAAGAAAGATATGTATGTTGGTACTCGGTTGAGTAAGGTACCGGGTGCCCGTTGCGGCCCATAGGTTTGGGTCGTGACAGAGCTCGCCTGAAGAACAAGGTTTGCAAGCTCAAGTCTTCTCCAAGTTCAAGTTTATTTCAAGTCCAAGCAGCAGGAGAACCGCCTAAAAAAAGGGTCAACCTTCAGTTTTCTTCAAGTCAAGCAGTAGAAGCCCACCTAAAGAATAGGGTAAACTTTTAGTTTCCTTTCAAGTTCAAGTCAGCAGGAGTCCACCCGAAGAATATGGTTGATTTTTCAGTTTCAGTGGAAGACTCAAGACCGAAGAAGATTCAAGACAAGAGGTAGAAAGGATCTTGTACTTTTTCCTTTTCTTTTGATGTATTTTTATTTTCTATTTTTTATATAATGGCAGGGAAAGTGGATTGGAGCCTCGAATGGTACCTCACTCGACTCTCTCCTCATCTCATCATACTCCATCACTTCATTTACTTTTGAACCGCACGTAATCTGATTCTCTTATAACTTGGGATATGTAGACTGTTCAAAATTAGGGCTCAATCACATTCTCTTTATTTTATTTCTGTTGTCCATAAATAAAGGTCGGGTCAAAAATTGTCTTGTGTCTTTCTTTGTGTGAAAACACTTCATATTTCCACCCAAAGAGGGGCACCTGTAGACACGTAATTTTTAACCCTCCCCAAAATTTTATACCTTTTAGTACTTAGATATTTATTTAGTTCTAATATGAGTATTTTAACTATTTTTACTTTTAGTTATCATAGAAATGAAAACTTCCCAAAATATTTTATTTTATTTTTGCTAATTGATATTTCGTTTTTAGTTATATATAGTTTATCTTACTTCCTTAAAGATCACAAGAAGAGTCATATTTTTGTTTTGCTAAGGCTAAGATGAAAAGCTTAATAAAATATATCTCATTTGGTTTAGTATAATATTTAAGGATTAGATTTTAATAAATAATACCCTTTTTGAGTAATTTTTATTCTATTTAAAATTATTTGAATTATCTTAAGTAGTATCTGACTATTCAACTAAATAATTTAATTACTTTATATTGTGTTTCAAAAGAAAGAAAGAAACAAAAAAACCAAAAAAAAAAGAAAGAAAGAAAGAAACGAGAAGAATTGACAGAAAGAAAAAGAACGAAGCAAATGCAAGAAAGGAAAATTGAAATGGCCCCCGCTTCCCTTTCTTCTTTCTCTCCATCACGTGCCCTTCCTCCTATTTTACTATCTCTTTTTAATTTTGTTTTTCCCTTTTAGCCAATGGAGTGTTGCCACCTCACCCTTCTACACTATTCCTTTCAACAATTTCACTGCACACACTCACTGATTTCTGAGGGGACCACAACCATTTCTTTTGGCACAAGACTTTATTCACATTAGAGAGATAGAGAATAAACAGAGAAGAGAATTGAGGGAGAACGAGACAGCAACGGAGAGGGCACAACTGGGAGGACGTTAAGGATAGATGGCGAGAAAAAGAGCGCAGAAACATCACGCTTCTTCTGCTTTCAATACCAAAATATAGATATGACCGTCTTACTCATAAAACACCATGTAAATTCAGTTTTTTTGATATTTTAATTGTTTCTCCTTCACCGGAGAAGCATTAGCCTTGAACCAAATTCTCCATAACCACCAACCGTAAAGTTCAATCTCTTTCTTCCACTACTCATGCCATTAAACTCCACATATCTGAAATTCATCAACCACTGACCAACAGAGGCTCTTTTTCTTTCTTAAAGTTCAGGTCATCTTTTTGAGCTTCGTTGTTCTCTGGGTTGAGTACGTAGAGTTCAAGTTCGTCGACTAGATTTGAGTTTCTCCGGTGAGGTTCGGTCAGTCCGTTTCCTGTCGAGGTTCGGCCGTGGTCATGTGCATTGTCATGTTTTAAAACAGTCAGTCGCATATATTTAGAGGTCCATTTCCCTTCTCTTAAGCTCTAGATCTTTATTTTATAGATGGTTTTGTATTAGATCGTGATTGAGTTTGAATTAATATGGCAGTGTTAATTAGTATGTGTGTTGTATATTGATTTGTTCTTGTTTAAAATCACGACATCTTTAGATCTTAAAAATCATGAACTTGCTCTATCAATTTGGTTACTCTTCGTTCCATAGGATTTGTCTATATTTGGAGCTTAACTAGTTTGGAAAATTAGAAATTGAGAACTGGTGTGTTGTAAGTAGATTTACAAATTGGTGGGTAAAATTCATTAAAGTGAGATGTTGATAATCGGGTTTGGGTTTGAGGTGAACTAAGGGGTTTAGGCAAAAATCTTATTATTTTATATTAATTCATTTGGGATTCGCTAGAAGCATATTATGCCGATCACATGTAGGTAGGCAAACTTTAGGTCTTTTCTTTTATTTATTCGAGGTGAGAGGTTGTTTCCTTTAGTATATATTCAGGGAAATGCCCCGTAGACTCTGTAAATATTTTTATCAGGGGATGCCCCGAAGTGAATGTAAAAGGACGTCGATGCGACATCATCATGGAGGCATAGTAGGATAATTAGATTTATTTCTATTATTTACCTTTCCTTTAATTATTAGGTAGGGACGACCTTGAACCTCTTTTGTGCTTATTCTTCTTTTGTGCGTGTTCAACCTCAATTAGATTATCTTTAAAGCCGACTAGATCATGTACACAACCATGACCTTCACGGGACTTGGAGCATGCCTAATACATTCTCCTAGAGTCAGATGAACCCCCTTATCTAGAATCTTTGGTGTAAACCAATTTTTGGAGTCGAATGTGTTGTAGAAGGAAAAATTATTTTTTAAAATGGTGACTTGGCACACCAAAACCAAATGTCAGGTGTCGACTCTGAAAAATTCTTTGAAACACAACTTTTGTCACTTTTAAACTTGAAAATCCTTTTGAACTTTAAAAATTACATTATCTTTTTTTTTAAATGGTAAAGTAAAAAAAAGGGTGTGACACATTATAACCAACAACTCCTGGTGCTTTGTCATCTCCAATAGCATAGAGTCCTTCATATATTTTCTGATCAGTGATCTCTGTACATAGGGTCACTTGCTGCATATGTAAGTACAGGTCCCAATATCATCACCTGACTATTCACTGATGGCAAGTAAACTGTAGTAGAGCGCATCAAAGACTTATAGAAAGCAATTACTTCTTCTTGGATCTGGTTATCAGTGAGTTTGTCTCCATAGGCATTAGTCAATTCTGTAATTACTTTTCTTTGTCTTCTTTCCTTCATAACAGCTGAGAAGTACTTAGAGTTTGAATCTCCAAGTCTTATCCATTGCTCTGAATTCTGTTAAAGGATATTTTCCTCTATAAATGGCTATTTTTCCAAACTTTCTAGTAGCATTTTCTCCTCAATTACTAGTTAGTTCACCATAGTAGCACCTGTTCAAATGATCTTGAGTATCTTGTAAGTTATGCCTGATTTGCTCCATCTTAGTTGTTATGCCTCTGAACTCAGCATTATTAAGTTGCTTTAACAACGGTTTTAGTGCCTTCATCTTGTACCAAATATCTTTCATAGGATCTGAATGCAATTGTTCCTTCCAGACTCCTTCAACCAGTGGTAGAAAGTCTTCATGATCAGCCCATACATTGAAAAACTTGAAAGGGATCTTGCCTCTTGGTTCTACTTTTCTCAGAGTGATCACCATGGGTGCATGAGATGAATGGTATTTTATATCCTACTTCTATATGGACAAATGCAAACATCCATTCATCATTCCCAATAGCTCTATCAATCCTTCTATACACTCTATTTGTACCTTGTTGTTTGTTAGACCATGTATAGAATTCCCCCTTCCAAGAAAGTTCACTCAAGTTTAAACATTGCATACAGTTTGAGAAATCCTGGACTTCATTGCTTGTTACTTGATTTCCATATAGTCTATCTTGAGCAGTTAACACTGAGTTAAAATCGCCTCAAATGATCCATGGTTTGGAACTTTATGTTGCTATTGTTTGCAGGTGCAACCATAAAGGTTTCCTCTGATCAATTGTATCGAATCCATAAATGACTGTCATAAGACAGTTCATTGGAATCTTTCTTCCTATTATATTACAGTGCATTGACCGAAAAGTCTGATCTAGCACTGTTATATCATGAAGGTAGGATCCCACAGCATCTATATTCTCCCATTAGGAGCCTGATCATAGTTATATCTAGCTTGCCATCCTAGCACAATCATGTTCGAAATACAATCAGCCTTCTCATTTTTTACTCTAGTTTCTACTAAACCTACTAACTTTATACTATTCTCCTTTATATAGGTACTCAACTGTTATTATTTATATCTTTTGTTGGTACTTCTTATATTCCATACCAACCAAGACATCAGGAAGGGTTGATGGGCCACCTGCAGATGGTGGCTTCAAGTTAGCCATCACAGCTACACTTGAGTGTTTAGTAGGTCCTTGCTTTCCCCGCGTTATCACTGCTTTAACATGTTCATAGGTACCCCATTAATTTCTACTGCATTCTTCCCTTTAGTTAGTTGCTTTTGTTGGCCTTTTATTGTTATATGATCTTCTGCAATGTTCTCACCTTTGTCAGATGTAACCCCATGCTCCTTGCTTGGGATCACTGCCTGCTCTTGGCCATTCCTGATGAAGGAGCTAACACAACTCATGTACTCCTCCATATTTGTTTCACTAGCTGAGATCTCTTTTTTCTGGGCTGATGGTCCTGCTTGACCTCTTCCTTGCCGGTTTTTGCACAATCATGCCCAAGTTTTAAATATTTTTCACAAAAATTTGGTTTCTAATCATATTTAACTGTCTGTTCAAATATTCTGTCTGAGTCATCCATGACTGGCACCTTGTTTGGGAGAGGTTTGGTAACATTCACTTCAATAAGTATTCGAGAAAAAGAAATTCTAGATTGTTTAACAGTGCGCTCATCTGCAAACAGTTAAATTTCTATTATACTTGCAATACGACCAAATTAGTTACTTCCCTAGCAGTTCATTGGGAGCTTAGGAAACCTTACCCACAGTGGAATCTCAGTTAATTCTAAGTCAAAATCAAATTGTGGACTTCATTATTTCATTATCATAGGCCTGTTATTAACTGTGAGAGGTCCAGCACATAGATTTTTCTTCATATCTGCCATGGAATGGAACCTGACTATGAAGTAACCATGATCATGAGAGTATAGATCTGGCATAGTCACAGTATTCCACATTTGATTTATGTATCTATGCATATAGTTATACCTTTGCTTTTCCCCAATCGCATAGATAATTAGGGCACACTTCCATTTCATAGTTTCTGTCTCAAGTTCTGATTCTCGAGCTTAGCTACTAGATTACCTTCTACAAGCTCAGGGGTGATGTAGTTCAGAGCCAAACCATTAGCAGCTGATCTATAGCCAGAGTACTCCAGCCCAAGTGGACTCCTTGGTCACTTCCGATGACGGAACAGTAATCGGTAGTGGTGTTTGGGCTTGGTTTCCAACCTTGTGATCTTTACCCTTCAATGGAACAGTAGCATTGCGAGGAGGTGGAGGTGTGACTCTACCCTTAGGTCGACATGCAGGGGAATAGGACTCTGATTTTCTCTTTTTTGTTGTTGAGCCGATTCAGAAGCTTCACCATAAGGGATCTGGGTGAGGATTCCAGATCCTACCTAGGTTTTGGAAGCTCCGGAAATGGACTCCATAACAGCTGATGAACTGCTTCCTGTGTTTTGAGCTTAAGATTTTGTTATCTACCTTGATTTGTTGCTTCTTAGGACGACCCCATGACTTCTTTACTTTCTATATTATTATTTTTATAACAATATAGGAATAGTGCTGAATAGGATGTATTAATAATGCTAATATTAGTAAAATTATGATTAATTATGCAGGCATTAGTATGCTGAGAATATTCTTATCCACTATGTGCTTTGGTGTATTAAAGCATGCCTGTTATAAATAGAATTTTATTTATGGTGAATGCCTATATTTAGAGAGATTTTAGGGTTTATTACTTGGTGGCTAAGTCACTCTCTCCCTATAAATAGAGGGTTCTATTCCATTATAATTCATCCCAAAATTCAATAAGAATTTCCTCTCTTTCTCCGCAATATTGCTCTTGTTCTTTTATTATTTTATAACACGTTATCAGCACGAGACTCTACCGTCTCAAGAAGCTTTGAGAAGATTAAGGTATAACTTTTCTCCTCTTTTTAATTATGACTGACATTATGAAAAGAAAGTTCGTTGTCCTTGAAATTTCGGGCAAGGACTATATGACATGGGTGTTGGATGTTGAAATCCATTTAGATGCAATGGGTCTTGGAGACGCCATTAAAGACAAAACTAAAGCATCCACCCAAGACTGTGCTAAGGCCTTGATTTTCTTGCGCTATCACCTTGATGAAGGGTTGAAAATAGAATATCTTACAGTCAAAGATCCACTTTTTTGTGGAATGGCTTAAAGGAAAGATATGACAACTTAAAGTTGGTCACTCTTCCACAAGAACGATATGATTGGGCTCATCTGAGGCTCCAAGACTTTAAGTCTGTTTCTGAATATAATTCTGCGATGTTCAGAATTACTTCTAAATTGAAACTCTGTGGAGATACTATCACTGATTATGATATGCTTGAAAAAACGTTTACAACGTTTCATGCCTCCAATATGGTCCTGCAACAGCAGTACAGAGAGAAAGGTTTCAAGAAGTACTTTGAGTTGATTTCTCTTCTCCTTGTGGCTGAACGAAACAACGATTTGCTCATGAGAAATCACGAAAATCGACCCACTGGGTCTACACCATTGCCTGAAGTGGATGAGGTGTATTCTCATTATGCTAAGCGTGGAAAAGGCCGTGACTCTATTCGTGGTCGTGGTCGTGGTCGTGGTCGTGGCCGTAGACAAGGAAGAAATTTTTCTGGTGTTAATCATCCCCCAAAGAGAAATAACCACCAAAAGTGGAAAGTGAAAGATGAGAAGCCAAAAGCAAATGGTTCAGAAATCGAATGTTATCGTTGCGGTGGAAAAAGGCATTTGGCAAATATTTGTCGTGTTACCAAGACATTTTGTTGATCTTTATCAAGCATCTCTAAAGAATAAAGGCCCTGAAGCCAATTTTGTCTCTGACAATGATCTTGATATCACCCACTTGGATGTGGCAGACTTCTTTGAGCACCCTAATGGAAAAATAGACCACCTGATCGGTGATGGATCCGTGGTTAAAGATGATTGAATAGTTTGATTTTTTTTTTGCGTATTCGTAGTAGCTAATAAACATCATGTAATCACGGTTCTTTACATGAGTAGTCATTAGTATCAATCAGTATTATTTATTTATGAAATCGTGTTAGTTCTTTTTGATTAAATATATTTCTGGTGTTTGTTTTAAACAATGTGTTAGTTCGTCTTCTTCGTCATGCGAATCTTCATCTTACATTAGGCAACTAAAATTACAGTGAGGAACTTCTGTAATTTTATTCATGGGGATTGTAAAAAGATACAAGACTAATATTCCCAAAAAGTTAATTCTTTTGTGAGATGCAAAGCCGACGAAGGGGTGTTTAATTAGAATTGGAGGCCGTGTTTTCTGCGTTTAAAATATTTCTTATGATACCTTTACATGAGATTAACATTTATAACGTAGCTAGTGCATAGGAACCCCGAACCTCCTGAGACAATGTTCTCATCTAATAAGTCAAAAGTATAATAAGATGCCTTCGTTCTTTTACCATTATAATGCTTAGTTGCACTACTAAACAAGTTTGATACTAGTTATGATTTACGATATTTGTTTTCAAAAGGTGTTGATTTTTTTTCTTTTCAGTTTTTCAAAAAGCTTTTTAGCTAAGCACTAGTAGAGCAGTAGTAACACTCTAGTACTTAATACAACAAATCAAAGTATTTCGTTGAATTTATGGCCCATGCGTCACATTTTGTTTATTTTTGTATTCATTATTTCAACTTTTCTCTTCCCGTGTAGCAACTGTTTTGGAATATCTATATCTCTAATAATAAAATAATTTTTTTTATGTCAAACCATGGGAAGCAAATATGAATATCTCACGAAACAAAATTGGATCAAAGTTTAATTGTAAAAATATTTGTTTAGTTGATTCATGTACAACACATACAATATTCAAAAAGAAGAAATATTTCTCTCATTTAAGTATGTGTAAGGCAGATGTTACTACATATTCTGGTAGTAGTAAATTAATTGAAGGCTCTGGAAGAGCTACTATAACTCTGCCTAAGGGAACAATACTTATCATAGAGAATGCAATGTTCTCCTCCAAGTCCAAAAGGAACTTGTTGAGTTTTAGAGATATCCGCCGAAATGGATATCATATTGAGACAATAGATGAGAATAATCTTGAATATCTCATCATTACCAAAAATGTCTCTGGCCCAAAAGAGGGTTATTGAGAAGTTCCCATCTTTATCTTGTGGCCTGTATTGGACAAGAATTAGTACAATTGAGGCACATTCTATCGTAAACCAAAAGGTTACTGATTCCAATACTTTTGTACTTTGGCATGATCGATTGGGACACCCTGGATCAATTATGATGAGACGAATTATAGAAAACTCAAATGGGAATCCATTAAAGAATTTAAAGATTCTTTTAAATAATAAATTTTCTTGCACTTCTTGTTATCAAGGCAAGTTAATTATAAGACCATCACCAACAAAGGTTGGGATTGAGTCCCCTGCGTTTTTAGAACGTATACAAGGGGACATTTGTGGACCTATTCACCCACCTAGTGGGTTGTTTAGATATTTTATGGTCTTAATAGACGCATCTTCTAGATGGTCTCATGTGTACCTATTGTCATCTTGCAACCTCGCGTTTGCAAAGTTAATGGCACAAATAATTCGATTACGGGCAAAATTTCCCGAGAATCCAGTTAAGTCTATTAGACTTGATAATGCTGCTGAGTTTTCATCCCAAGCATTTAATGATTATTGCTTATCAATTGGGATAAAAGTGGAACATCATGTAGCTCGTGTTCACACTCAAAATGGTCTTGAAGAGTCTTTAATTAAACGTCTGCAATTGATAGCAAGACCGTTACTCATGAAAACGAGGCTTCCCACTTCTGTTTGAGGTCACGCCATTTTGCATGCAGCAATGCTAGTTTGTCTCAGACCGAAAAATTATCATAAATATTCCCCGTTGCAATTAGTTTTGGGTCACGAACCTAATATATCCCATTTAAAAATTTTTGGATGCGCAGTATATGTGCCTGTAGCACCGCCATATCGCACCAAAATGGGTCCCCTAAGAAGGTTAGGAATATATGTTGGGTTTGAATCGCCCTCCATTATTCGCTACCTCGAAACATTAACGAGAGATTTGTTCACTGCACGATTTGCAGACTGTCGATTCAATGAGACACTTTTTCCAAAATTAGGGGGAGAAAATGGTGAAACCAAACGGGAAATTTTGTGGAAAAATTCATCATTGTCTCATCTTGATCCATGTGCCTCTATTTGTGAAAAAGAGGTGCAAAAGATTATTCATTTGAAGAGAATAACAAATCAAATGCCAGATGCATTTACGGATATGAAAAGGATAACAAAATCACATATACCTGCAGAGAATGTTCCAACCCGTATTGATGTCCCTATTGGACAATCTTCTAGTGTCATAGCTAATGAGTCAAAAGCACGCCTAAAACGTGGCAGACCATTAGGTCCCAAAGATAAAAATCCTAGAAAAAGGAAAACAAATGATCAAAATGACACTGCGAAAGAATCTCATGAAGAAATCCACGATTTAATAAATTTTGAGATTCATGAGGAATCCACTGAGCCCGAGACTCAAGAAAATAAGGAACTATCAATAAATCCAATCGATATTGAGACAAATTTGAATCGAGTGGATATAGTGGTGGATTATGTCTTTGCATATAATGTTGCATCTAGCATTATGAAAGAAAGTGAGGATCTTGAACCTCAATCTGTTGGAGAATGTCGACAAAGACTTGATTGGCCAAAATGGCAAGAAGCAATCCAATCAGAGTTGAATTCACTTGCAAAACGTGAAGTTTTTGGGCCTGCAGTCCAAATACCTAATGGTGTTAAGCCCGTTGGCTATAAATTGGTCTTTGTACGCAAGAGAAATGAGAAAAATGAGGTACAAAGATATAAGGCACGCCTTGTTGCACAAGGATTTTCACAAAGGCCTGGTGTCGATTATGAAGAGA
Source organism: Nicotiana attenuata (assembly GCF_001879085.1). NCBI lineage: Eukaryota > Viridiplantae > Streptophyta > Magnoliopsida > Solanales > Solanaceae > Nicotiana > Nicotiana attenuata. The sequence continues at coordinate 47,755 of NW_017673327.1, forward strand.
CATATTCACCCGTTATGGATGCTATAATGTTCCATAATCTCATTAGTTTTGCTGTCCATGAAAACTTAACATGCATTTAGTGGATGTGGTTACCGCCTACCTTTATGGCTCACTTGATAATGAAATATACATGAAAATTCTCGAGGGATTCAAAATGCCTAAAGCAAATAATTTAAAGTCCCGGGAATGTTTTCAATCAAATTGCAAAGATCGTTGTATGGTCTAAAGTAATCTGGACGAATGTGGTATAATCGTCTTAGTGAGTATTTATTAAAGGAAGGCTATATAAATGATGCCATTTGCCCATGTGTTTTTATAAAGAAAACAACATCGGAATTTGTTGTACTTGCCGTATATGTTGATGACATAAGCCTTATTGGAACTCCTATAGAACTCCAAAAGACAATTGATTATTTAAAGAAGGAATTTGAGATGAAAGATCTCGGAAAGACAAAATTATGTCTTGGTTTGCAAATTGAACATTTGGCAAACGGAATTTTTGTTCATCAATCTGCCTACATAGAAAAGGTATTGAAACGGTTTTACATGGATGAAGCGCATCCATTAAGTACTCCGATGGTTATTCGGTCACTTGATGTGAATAAGGATCCATTCCGACCTCAAGAAAAGAATGAAGAGCTACTTGGTCCTAAAGTACCATATCTTAGTGCAATTGGTGCACTAATGTATCTTGCTAACACTACAAGGCCTGACATAACCTTTCCAGTTAATGTCTTAGCAAGATATAGCTCTGCTCCCACAAGGAGACATTGGAATGGAATCAAACACATATTGCGGTATCTAAAAGGGACTACCGATATGGGCTTATTTTATGGCAATAATTGCAGTCCTGATCTTGTTGGTTACGCCGATGCTGGATATTTATCCGACCCACACAAGGCTCGATCTCAAACAGGTTATGTGTTTACCTGTGGAGGCACTACCATATCTTGGCTATCGACTAAGCAATCAATTGTGGCTACTTCATCTAATCATGCTGAGATAATTGTTATTCATGAAGCAAGTCGAGAATGTGTGTGGTTGAGGTTTATAATACATCTTATTCGAGACAAATGTGGTCTGAAGTGTGACAAACTACCCACAATTTTGTATGAAGACAATGCAGCATGCATAGCCCAATTGAAGGGAGGATTCATAAAAGAAGATAGGACAAAGCACATTTCACCAAAGTTATTTTTCACACATGATCTTCAAAAGAATGGTGATATTAATGTGCAACAAATTCGTTCAAGTGATAATATGGCTGATTTGTTCACCAAGTCTCTACCGACGTCAACCTTCAAGAAGCTAGCATACAAGATTGGGATGCGAAGGCTCAAGGATGTGAATTGATGCTCTCATCGTGGGGAGTTAATGCGCGTTGCACTCTTTTTTCCTTACAAGGTTTTGTCCCACTGGGTTTTCCTTGCAAGATTTTTAATGAGGCAACCAAAAGGCGTATTATTAGATATGTGTACTCTTTTTCCTTTTCTAGATTTCTTTCCCATTGGGTTTTCTTTTAGTTAAGGTTTTAACGAGGCACATTATCTGTTGAATGGACATTCAGGGGGAGTGTTATAAATATAATTTTATTTATGGTGAATGTCTATATGTAGAGAGATTCTAGGGTTTATTACTTGGTGGCTAAGTCACTCTCTCCCTATAAATAGAGGGTTCTATTCCATTGTAATTCATCCCAAAATTCAATAAGAATTTTCTCTTTCTCTTTCTTCGAAATATTGCTCTTGTTCTTTTATTGTTTTATAACAATGCCATAATTTTTAAAAAATTAGTTGTTTACAGAAATACCCTCCACGTTGTTTAACTTTGTACGCTACTTTTATTGCAACATTTTTATTATCCTCATGACAGAGGCGGATCCAGCATTTGAACTTTATGAGTTTAGATTCGCAATTCTACCACATCTTATCTAATTTAATGGATTCAAAATTTATTATTTGTACATATTAAATAAAAAAGGAATTAAAATATATTTGTACTCATCATGGGAAGATGACAAAATAAATGTTAAATTAGAACGGGTTTAATCTAATATATTTGTTAGTTATACAAGTAATTGAAAAGCACTTTTATTTACCAATTTGCCACAGATTGTCGCAATAACAATTCGAATTAAAACGTCTTAAATTCATGAAATTGATAAAAATTGTTAGCAATATGGAATATACAAAGAATTATAAATATGACTTTTATAAAATAACAAACAATCGTACGAAGATTACAAGTTAAGTTATGATCTTATCACTTTTTTGTATCACAGTGAGAATCGAATTTGTACAAATATTATATGGATATGGAAGATTTTCGCCTAAGATTTGACTATAAAAAGGTGGAAAGTTAATGAACTCAAAACCTCAAAGTTCTTACACGCTGATTCCCACTTTAGTACTAACTCCTAACAGAAAGTACAAATACGATTACCTTGGTTACAAGATTTTTGTCAATTTTGTAGAGACTCTCTCATTGGACAAGCAGATAGCGGGTGCCTCGCGGGGGCAAAAAACCAAAAGAAAAAATGGTAGTATCAGTTTCCTCAATTCAACCCCGCTTCATCTCTACCTTGATTGGAGACTGCCGCTTCATTCAACCTTCACACTCACTTCATCGACTCTTCCGTTGCAACCCAGGTTCTTTTCTTTGCTTCCCCTTTTAATGCTTTATTGCTTTGGTATTTACATCTACTTTGCTTTGACATTCTCATAGTGCTTGGGACAATAAGTTCCCCTTTTCTTGTTTTACTGCTTTTTTCTTCTCAAGGTTTTGCATATACTTTGTGTTTTCTGGTCTTACAGATTTTATGATGATGTTCCCATAGTGCCTGAAACAAAGAAGAACCCCC
>NW_017673327.1:50634-58416 GCF_001879085.1 Nicotiana attenuata
CCCCCCACCCAACACACACACACAATTTCATCTAAAATTTTTTGCTTAGTGGTCTCAACATTAGTTTATGATGGTACCCATAATAGTGCTTGGGACAACAAAGTTGAATCTTTTATGGAACCAGCAAAGGAAAATGTTTCTTGAACGGTAAAACTCACTCTAACCAGCTTAATATTTATGGTTACTCAGGAAATAAACATGTGTCCATGCAATACTCGAGAAGATTTTCCGGATTAACGGATTTGTTATTCAACAGAAGGTATGTTACTTCATATTCAAGTTACACAAGCATTCTTGTTTTCAGCATGTCAATTACCATGACCCTTTTTTTCTTTTACTCCTAATATGAGATCTTTTGACTATTAGTCGCATGTTTGCATCTAAATTCCTCATTGATTTTGTTTATGCTGCCGTGTCCCTTGGGGGGGGGGGGGGAGGGGGGACAAGTAGAGCTGGCATTGGCTCTTGGTAGTATAAATCTAGGAGATTCCGCACGTTTAAAATGTTATACGTGGTTAAGAATGAGGGATTAGTATACATCATTAGTGGATCTTGGCTGAATAAAGTTTGTCATGTGTCTGATCACAATGTTTAGGTTTGGAGTCAATCAGTCCCATTAGAGTTCATTTTCTTCCAGTGTAATTGTAGAATTTTGTTAATAAGTATATTCAACCTTTGATCCTAGCTACATCTGCGGCCAAATTTGAAAAGCATTACAAGGGTATGGCTTAAAACAGTAAGAAGTTGTATGGATCAATTTGAGAAAAAAGGGAAAATTTTAGTGAATTATCCTTTTTCTACCTCACATTAGCCACCTTGGTTCAACAATTTAGACTTTTAACCCTTTGGTATATTGCCTTCATCCTACTTTTCCTGCCCATCCAGTTTGTGTCATCTTTCACCTTTGGGCCTATTAGCTTGAACTAGCCAATAAATTCTTCCTTGACTTGTTTTTGATGAAGTTTCTTGCAAATTTGTTTTGTCCTTTCCTCCATTATCGCGTAGGATTGCACAGAGGCCCATCTTGAGTCTACATCTAATGTCCATTGCAATGTTTTCCCCATCATCAGTGTGGATCTTTCATCAGGCAAAATGGCTTGGAGGAGTTGAAGGAGAACGTTCTTGATTCAAAAGGATGCTAAATCATGTTGCTCATCGTGTAATCCTTCTAAAGGCAAACTTGTTTAGAAAGCAAAGCACTTTTTCCCCTGTGTCATAGATGTCTTAAGTTGAGGGGGCATATGTGTTGGGGCAAGATTTCTATGGTATACTCAAATATGCATAGGTCTAACAGTAGAGATAAAGTCAAAACTAATTTATCGATCTGATTTTTTGTTAGTATAGAGTAAGTCCTACTTATTCTTTTGGAAGTGTGACACTGAACAAGTCGTCCAAAAGTGATGGGAAATGATTTCCTTAAAAAGCGGAGACATGAAATGCATCCCCGATTTTCTTTGTCTTTAGCATGAAAAAAGTTATGTAAGCTCTTAATTTCCTTGTTTTTAAACAATTGTAGACAATAGTATTAGGTTCTTAGCACATGTGTTAGATGAATACTGCATTTATAGGTTCCGCTCTGAGTTTTCTGTACCGACATGGAACACTTCTGTTACTGGGAAATGGGACTAGTGTTGTCTATCTCTGTAGGGAGGTCGCGGAAAGGTTCCCCAGGAGAATCTACAAGGCACTGGTCTCCTGCTTTACTTCTTTTGGTGCTTCCAATACTAAATTGACTTTACGGAAACAACCTCTCTACCTTACCAGATAGGGGTAAGGTATGCGTACACACTACCTTCCCCAGACCCCACTTGTGGGATTAGACTGGGTCTGTTGTTGTTGTTGTTGTACTATGAACAATTTCAGTTTGAACATTTTGATCATGTCAGAACAAGGCCCAATAATTTGAAAGTACTGTTAACTTTTCCTTTATTTTGTACATTCCTGTTTTTGATTGTTTGCTGCATGCCTTGGATGCTAACTTTGAACTAAACATGGCAGAAACGTAGATGAACTTCCAAACACCAAGCACAAACGTTTAAGACCAGGTGAAATTTCTCCTCCTCGACCAGTTCCAGAACACATACAAAGGCCTCCTTATGTGAAGTCTAGGAAGCCACCTGGGATTGGTAGCGGCTTTGAAGTGCATGACAGAAAGGGAATAGAAAAGATGAGAGCCTCTGGAAGGCTTGCAGCACAGGTTCTTCAGTATGCTGGGACATTAGTAAAGGTGATATATCGAGTACCTTTTACTCAGACTCAGTGTAGAGTTTGGTGCGGCGGCATGCTTCATTTAGGTTAAAAAACTAGATTTGTGTTTATGTCTTCCTAACTGACGTTGATTAGTCTATATCCATCTTTACTATGATCATCTGCTTGCTTACCTTGGAGGTTAACTTTATTCAATTAGACCTCCACCATGTATTTTTGCTCTTTCTAGCTTTTTCATTAGGTCATGTTACAACCTGCTTTACTACTCCATCCTTTCCAATTTATATGACAAATCTTTGGACATTCAAAATATTTAATACCATCTCATTTTATATAACTTCCACAAATTCGTTGCTGACTATTCAAATTTTGAACTTCAATATGATGTTTTTCCTATTAAACTAACTTCTCACCGGTACTTTAATACTTTTGTATAATGTATATGTCAAATTAACCTGTTAAACTCCATGTGCAGTCAAATAGCGTTTATAAAATAGTACGGGGTGAGTATATGGTTCTTCTTTTTCCCCTCTATGAGAGGGAAAAATGTAAAAAACTTGAAGTGTTAGATAACACCAAATTGTTGCATAATTGAATGTAACAGGTCCATATGGTGCAAACTGGATAGTGAGGATTCATGTAACCGACCCCAGCTAGCTTGGGTTTGAAGAGTAGTTTTTGTTGTGGTCACCATAGCATCAGACCAGCATAAGTTTTAAATTGGTGCATGAAACGTCAACAGTCTGAATAGTTTCGTCTGTATAGTTTCACAGGGTGTCTGAACAATGATTCATTTTTAATCTGCATCATTATTTCTTCTGGCAGCCAGGCACTATGACAGATGAAATTGATCAAGCTGTTCACCAAATGATCATTGACAATGGAGCATATCCTTCACCTCTTGGTTATGGTGGATTTCCAAAGAGCGTGTGCACCTCAGTGAATGAGTGCATTTGCCACGGAATTCCAGATTCACGTCCACTTGAGGTTTGCTCTACTGAATAGTTGGTTTTTTCATAACCAAGAATTCAACTTAGCAACAGGCTAACATTCTTATGTTCTGTGGTATTTCATGATTTAGGATGGGGATATTGTCAATATTGATGTTACCGTTTATCTTAATGTAAGTATTTTGTTGCAATTAATTAGTGTCGTTTCCTGTATCTTCATTGCTTCACGTTTTCTGTTTATACTGAAAGATGTTATGTATCCATGAAGAGATAAGATACCTTCCTGAATCTATAATACGATGAGGTAAGATATATGGTTTCTCATGGTTCTTCAAGATGCTATTATCCTTACTCTTGAGAACCAGGGCTTTTGCATCTTCTTACATGTCATTTTTGTTATAATCGTCTAATTTTGGTTTTCCTGCCCGCTGAGTGGGATTAAATCACTAGATTTATTACTGTTGGTAGTGGTAATCTCTTGAACTGAATTTGTGCTTTATCTTTGTTTCTTGCTCACTTATGCCGTTACACAAAATCTATATCATTTCACTTTGTGAACCTCTAGCATAGATAGTACTTTTTACAACTCCCTTTAATCCACCTGTCTGTCGTTATTATTTATTTCTAGTCTCCTGTGCCCTTACTGCTTTCCACTACTATCTCCTACTTAAGTCTCCAAATGCCATTTTGCTCCCACTGTACCTACTTGGGTAGAAGGGGTGCTTGTGGTCATGGTGATGAAGGTTTAATCAATATAGTGAAGGGTGGGGGTTGGGGTGGGGTTCTGGTGACTATATTTCAGTGGAGGTCGCAAAGGTGTTAATAGTCAGTGGATGGGGCATTGATGGAGAGTGACGAGAATGTTGTTAGTAGGGAGTTCAGTGTGTTGGATTGTGGTGGTGGGTAGTTCAAGATGGTATGGCTATAGTCATTTGTTGGTGGTGTAAGGTAGTTACTTGCTAGGTTGATCACTGAAAGGAGATGGGTGAAGGTGATAAAACCAGTGCTCTGGTTTACCACATAAATAGAGAAAGCTGGGAAGTCTTTTCTTCAGTGTATAAATTTTGTAATAAATTTTTTAATCTCAAATAATATGGAGCGTAAATGTCAGTTAATAGTTTGTCCCTTGTAAAATGCTTAAGAAAATCATAAAGATGTATTATCTTTACTTCTGTCAAAGGCCAGCTTCGCTAATTTATTACATTGACGACACCTCTCGTTGTATAGAGGATGAGCCTCTCTTGATGCACCGTCTTCTATGTCTTCCCTTCCTTTTGTGTTGCTCAATTGAAATTTAATTAGTAAACATGGTTGTGTAAATGCAGTCTGTCTCCTGAAGATTGATTTTCTTTGTTTTCTCTGTTTGGCTTGGTTGATATATGCAGGGTTACCATGGTGACACATCAGCTATGTTCTTTGTAGGAAATGTTGATGAGGAAGCCAAAAACTTGGTGCAGGTATGACTTTTTGGTTGTACGTTTACTCTCTGATTATATAGGGAAATTTAGTACCAGTTTTTGTATCTATACTCGGCATTTGTGCTCATGATTAAAAGCAAAGAAAATATTCTTTTTATGGCACTGATGTTTGGAAGTTCAACTTCCTGTTTTCGTTGATGACCTGATAAGTTTCTCCAGCTTTGTAAGAAAAGCATTTTTGGCAAAACTTTGGTTTCACTCCACATATTGGGAAATCTCTGTCTACATGTCTGTCATGTCGTTCTGTTTTTGATCATATCTGACATGAATAGTGCCCCTTATCTTTATTGCCACTGCAGACAACCCATCTCATTTACAAGTTTGATAGTGCATGTAGCTGAATAAGTTAATGAGACTTGTGTATTATAATGTAAAAGTGGAAAAAGATATTCAAGTATAACATTTGAACAACAAGTATGTTTGGGAAAATATGACATCTTTGTTTGAATTTGTACTCTTGGAAGAAGTGAAAGTTGTATAAGATACTGTTAAGTACACGTGATCAACTTAATTAGAATGTCAATGTAAATCATTTCACATAAATTGGGATAGAGAGTGTCTGTTTTTTGTAATTCAAGGTGATACATGTTCTTGTGCAAGTCCTCAATCTTGTGACGGCAGCACACTATCTAAAAGTTATAGCTGTAATGTTAGTTTACTTGTATTATACAACAACACCAACACCAACAACAACCCAGTGAGTTCCCACGAATGGGGTCTGGGGAGGTAAGATGTACGCGACCTTACCCCTACCCTGGAAGGGCAGAGAGGCTGTTTCCGATAGACCCCCGGCTAAAGAACTTTACTTTATTATGTGAGTGTCAAATAAATTCTTGGTGACCTGGTCTCAGCATGCCCTGAAATGTGTGTGCTTGTGAGCTGTCCGGCAGAGCTGAGTTCTTTGACATTGTAACTGCATGTAATATGTTTTTCCATATCATTGAGACATCTCAGGCCATATATTCCAGCTGTCATTCAGCAGACTTTACAAGAAGCCGTACTTGATTTTAGAGATGGTTTGACTGTATGAGCGAGTGAGAGAAAAGCTTGCTATCTTAGTCATAAAAAAAGGACTTAATGAAAAAGAGAAAGCATGTTATCTTTTCCCCAAATGGAACTACGTTTTTCTTTGAACTTTTTAGTTAAGTGTAATTTTCAGATGACATGGTAAACAAGTTTAATTATTGATGCATGCTCGAAATTTATGCTTAACTGCATAAATGACAATTACATGAATAGGCTGACCTAATAAGTAATATAACTGATACTACACCGTATTGTGCACTGGTCGCTGGTGATCGGAATTGCAACCTGAATAATTGAGAATCTATGAAGTGTAGTTTAAATCATTTGTTGTTGCCTCTTTGCTTAATTTGAATTTCTACCTTTCTACTTCTAGGTTTTCTTTTTGCTTTTAGTTATCAACCATAAAAAATGTGTTTTTTTTGTACTGTGGAGGGAAACACCTTATTTGATTTTACAGATGCATCTGCAATAATCCCACCTATTGTTTTCTGTTTGATGCGTTAGGTGACTAAAGAATGCTTGGACAAGGCAATATCAATATGTGCGCCAGGAGTGGAATTCAATAAAATTGGCAAGACTATACAGTTAGACATCTGCCTAAATCTTTTACATCATTTTTGTACTTGTGCATCTTGGTCTGCTAAATATTAGAAAGATTTATCTCGACATGAAGGTCTATTTGGCATGAAAAATCAATGTCATGACTGGCATGGTTTGGTTGTTTATTTGAGGGAAAAAACATGTATATCAGCAGGGGCGGAGCTAGCCTTTCGGAACCCTGTATTTGTCTTAAGAAATCCATTAAATATGTACAAATTATTAATTTAGAACCAGTGACTTAAAATAAAATCCTGAACCCATAAACTTCAAATTCTGACTTCTCCTTTGTATATTAGATAACTGTCGTAAATTCTTAAACCGCAGTTATGATTAATCTTAATATAGACTCTTATAAAAAATTAATCTTAATATAGACCAATATATTGCTCGTTAGCTATATATTGTTTAGCATTGCAAATTTTGTTGACGTTAACGTTCTATTTGTAGTGACCTTGCAGATAAACATCGCTATGGGGTTGTGGAGCAGTTTGTTGGCCATGGAGTGGGACGTTCTTTCCACAGCGATCCAGTCATTCTACATTATAGTAACTCTCATGCTTAATATACTAACTTCCTTTCTGCTCTTTCTATGTTGAAAAAAAATGGCCAATTGAGCCTATACGATTTGCCTTGTTTGCTGCAAAATTTAAACTGTTTTAATCATAATGTATGCATGAGAAAACACGATCCTCTCGTGGAGTTTTCTACTTATGCCACCCAATGTTGCACCGGGATATCCATGCTAACTGCTGCTACTACACCTCAAATTAATATTTTCTTGAGATGTAACACTAATGGGATTCATCATGAATTGGCTAGTTTTATGCAATACTAATGGTGTTATTCACTGCTGTTGTTTTGGGGGGGGGGGGGGGGGTTTTCTTATCTGTTGAGTGCGAGCCTCTAGCACCTGAGAATCCTGGAAGTGAAGATCCTGTAACAATTTTACTTCCTTCTCCATATCGGCGATTAATTCATAGCATTGTTCCCTCTCGGCCTGTAACTCTTTCTCCAGACGGGCTGCCTTTTCTTCAAGAGTGTTCATTTTTCTTTTCATGTTGGCGATGGTTCCGTAATAGTTTTTCTTCATTTGCTGTACAAACTGGGCCCTTTCCTCGGTCTTCTTTGCCCATTGAGCCCGAAGTTTTGCCATGCTTCCCTCGGATTTTTCCAATTCTTCCTGACAGTCCAGGACTTGTTTCTTCAACCCTCTTATCAATCTCTCGTCTGATAGACTTCTTTCTCGATTCCTTGCATCTAATTTCAGTTGTTGAATTTGGGCCTTGAGAGCTTCATTCTCCTGGGCCAATTTGCTTTTTTATCACCTTCATTAGCTGCGGCTTGCAAGCTGTTTTTGAACCGAAGCTCCTGAACCTGTTTTTCCAATGCTCCAATTCGAGCTCTGTACTCCTTTTCTTTAGCCAACCATCCCACTGCACCTGAGCCTCGCTTGTTGATTGTTGCACATGTGGCCTTTTTGGCGGGTCTCTCGGGGTATTTGAAAACCTTTTCGAAACCAA
>NW_017673327.1:58436-91293 GCF_001879085.1 Nicotiana attenuata
GGGGGTGGGGGGGGGGGTTTGAAGTAGAGGAACAACAACAACAACTTAGTGAGTTCCCACAAGTGGGAGTATGGGGAGGGTCGAGTGTACGCAGACCTTGCCCCTACCCCGGAAGGTAGAGAGGCTGTTTCCGAAAGACCCTCGGCTCAAGAAAACGAAAAGAGACAAGAGAGACAAAATGTTAGTACCATCTACAAACCATACGAGCAATAACAACAAAATAAGAACCAGTAAATAGATGAGAAATAATAACAAAAACCAGTCAATAAAGCCCGATACTATGAAAAACGAAATAATAGTGTGGACACAACAATAATCGATAGCAGCCTAGGACCCAACATTATCAGACCAGCCTCCTCCACGGACGAACCTTATCAGCTACCTCCTATCCTAACACCTTAATGCTCGACCACCACACCTTCCTATCATACTTTAAATTTCTTTTGAGCATACTTTAAATTTCTTTGTATTGCACCCTAAATAATATGTAACTTATGTATCTAACATAAATATCGAATTTCTGTTGATGACTGGTTCTAATGTTAGTTATCTAAGATGGATGAAAATAAGTTACTTCAGGCTCTTGGCATGCAAACCTTCATTCCTGTCGGCAGTTCTTCTAATACATAATAATGAGAAATTCCAGTTTCCAAGAGATTTCCTCTGAAAAGAGATCATAGTTCTAATTTGGTCTCTGAAAAATGATTTCGATCTAACAGTTACATTTTTGCTTGCTTTTAATCTTATTCTTGTTGTCCTCCTAAACCCATTGACTTTTTTTTTTTTTTGTATCAATTTTCATTTTGCTATATTTGTTTTCTTTTCGCAGGGAATAATAGTCGTGGACAGATGGTGCTCAATCAGACATTCACTATTGGTAATGTACAGTAATTAATTAATTTCACATTATTGTAGAGACTCACTGTGATATAGATGCAGAATGTAGTTCCTCATTAAACATATCACTTGAATTGTCTGCTTATAGATATTAACCAGAAGCTGGTAGCTACTGTATTGTGTCCGTTTCTTGTCTGCGGTTTGCCAAAAACTGAGGTTCCACAGTGCTTATTGTTATGAATCACATGGCTAGTTTACGTGGACTTCTAACTTTATTGTAGTTGATACCACTGCTATTTTTTGGAACATTAAAGTTTACTACATTGTTGCGTACACGATTTTGTTATACCAGACATTATTGATTGCTGAATTTAGCTTGTTACTATGTTGTACAGAGCCAATGTTGACAATTGGTAGCATAGAAGGAGTAATGTGGGATGACAATTGGACAGTTGTTACAGAAGATGCTAGTCTATCGGCACAGTTCGAGCACACCATTTTGATAACCCAAGATGGTGCTGAGATTCTAACTCGGTGCTAGTGATATTCCTGCAACAGCAACACTACAATCCATCAACCTAAAGCACAATTCGTGAAAGTTATGTTGCTGTACAATTCAATTCGTTGCCTCTCTTGGTAACTACAATTCTCAACTCGCCCTGTTCTAGTTTTTATGGTGCATTTGTTGTACTATTCTTTGGTTTGTGCTATAGAAATAACGTGTTATTGTTATCCTAACTTGGAATATATAGGGTGATTTAATTCTTTAATCCTTTCTGGATGTTCATTTTCTCTCTCTAGTACTGCGTATGCTACTCAGAAATATCGTCTAAGTCGAATTTCTCAGACATGATTTTGTTATGTATTTTGTAAACTAACTTGAGTTATCAATTAGAATGGAGTTTTAACGTGTCTAAACCATTCTTTGATACCCTATTTTTGAAATAAGATATATGGAGCTTGTCTCTTGAAATTCCTCCATTTGCTAGTATTATGACTGTAAACCGAGGAAGGGCTCACATCCCTCGCATAAACCTCGTTTCAACTAAAACACAAAAAGAAAAAAACAATACTGGGCAAAGAACAAAGAAAGGAGAAGAGGTTCAATTAAATTAAATATTTTTAAGCATTTTAAAACTTAAAAGTTTATATTTATGAAAAGGGCCAAATTCTAAGCTATTTGGTTATTTTTCTCCGAAAGTTTTCTCGTGCACCTCCTAAGTTAGGCGATGGTTACTCTAAACTCACGTTTATTGCGGGGAAGACTCCTACTAATACTCAACAAATGATAAAGTTTGTATCTATCACAAAGTTCAAATTACTTTCTATGCCAAATAGTGGATTTTTCTTCGCAATTTGGCACTAGTAAACTGTTTTTCACGTGACTTTGGAAAAGAAAGACTCTGTTAATTAGTGGGGGGTCTCTATCGATCAACCATAGAAAATGAGAAAACTTAGTAGAGTTTCCTAACCTAATCAAGCTCCCTTTTCGTTGGTGTTATCTGTCTATAATAATGTATGTGGCTAACTTCTATATTAATTGCTTTGGCAAATCAAGATAAGGTTCCAGCAGTTATAATCCAGTAAAAGTGGACTTCTATGAAAAACTTTCCCAAAAGAAGGTTAGCCATGTTCTTTTTATATTTATATGACCAGAAATACTTTATTAACGTGCAAGTTAATAACACTACAAGGGTAAATTTTACTTCCCTTTTTTGCCTACCCGTTTCCTCTTTAGAGCGTGTTTTGAACTTTTGTACGGAGGAAGTTATCCCTTCTTTATTTACCAACATTTTTTATTTTATAAAAATACTGGTGTTTGGTTTGATGAATGGAAAATTTTCGAAATAATATGTCACAAAGATTAATGTAACAATATTAGCAAATCGAAAGTGCTTTGATGAGATTTTTGAGTAGTTATGATTAGTACTAATGTCTGTGTCTTAGCTCGTTAAGAAGTTAACAGTAGGGGTGTACATGGACCGGGTTGGTTTGATTTTTATCACAACCCAACTATATCGGTTTGGATTGGTTAGGTTTTGCCGGGTTTTTCGGATTTTTTCGTTACATAAATATTATTTCAATCTTACTTTGTTAAATTTTTGATAAGTAAATATATGTTTAGTAAAAATTGAAAAAAATTATCAAACGTGTTGTTGGGTTTTGGATGTATTTAATTAATATATTAAATACTTAAAAGAGGGTGAATGGGAAATGGAGGGAAATGAAATTTTTGAGTGAAATTTTAAGTTCTTCCCCCCCCCCCCCCCTGGCAAATGGGCATTGTCCCATATTGGAAGAGGAAGAGGTTTTTTATGGGTATATAAGCAATTGCTCTTCTTCTAACTCTTAAAGAGTTGAGAAGAAGGCAAGTTTCGCGCCGTCGTCGTCGTCGCTCGCTCGGCTACGGCTTCGGCTTCGGCTTCGGCTTCGGCTTCGGCTTCGGATTTGGATTTGGATTTGAATTTGGTCAAATGATCGATTGATTGATTAACTTTTTGGACCAAATTTATTTGTTAATAGTAAAATATTAACAGAAGTGTTGTTAAATATTTGTTTTAATAACAAAATATTAATATTAAATCCAATCCGTTTTTCTGTTTTGGTAACAGAAAAGTAACTACCCTCTTCAATTTTCCCTCTTTATTGTTGAGTAAATGGCCATTTATGTAATGACATTTATGCTGTGGGCGTTTTGCATAAACAGCCATTCTGAAGAGTTGCACCTCTTCAGATTTCAGCCCAACTTTGGCTATAAATACAACACTATTCTGCTTAGAATTTCACTACGATTTTCTGAGTTTCTTCTCCTTCTTCTGCATACTTTTAGCATCAAACAAAGCAAAAAGTAAGTGTGATTTGCTACCGAATTTTGTGTTCGCTGAAACGCTGGGGTTTGAAGTACCACTACACCAGTGTGTAATTCGTTCTATCCTGGGAGGAAATAATCCATAACCTTGGGTACTAGGAGGGGATTAAATTCCTTAAGGAAACACTGTGAATTCAGTGGGCTCGAATTGGTTTTATGTCATTTCTGTTTATGTTCATTTCTGTTTATATTCATTTATATTTCCAGAATTATTTTACAAATACAATATACTAACACGTGTGATCTATTAACATATTTTTATGGGTGAATTTTCTTAGTAACATATGATAGTTAATTTTTTAGTCATCGGAATTCTGACAATATATAGTTTTTCAATAACGTACACTTTCAAGGTTAACTGAATTTAATAATTAAACATAAAATCAATTTGATACCTATATAATAATATGTTGTTTAATTTTAAATTATCGAAATACTGCTTCAAATTCGACAAAGATATAAGAATGTAATAGATCTTGACATATGAATATGGAAGAACAAAGTGATTGACGCATTTCATTAACACTTGATAAGAAAGTGATCATACAGCCCAATTTAAAGTTAATAAAGATAGAACACTTCATATTTTACTAAATAATACATCCCATAGAGAATCTTAAATATTTCTAGACATTTTTAAAGAAAATTTTATGAAAAAGTCGTAAAAATATATATAAAAATTATATATTTATATGTCGATGGTTCGATTTTCTTTACTCAATACCAAACCAAATCAAACTAAACTTAGTCGGGTTTCTTAATCGGTTTGATTTGACTTTTCGTTTTGGTGCGATTTTCCGATTCGGTTTGTACACCTCTAGTTACAACATATATAAGGTAAATGTCCTCTACCAATAAGCTTCTCTCTTTTGATTGAGATTTATGTTATTACAAAATATTTTCTAGTAACAGAACACCAAAAATCCAAAAAAAATGATTTTCGTCGTACCAAACACCATCATTTGTAGTACGTGTACATTTGAATACTGGAAATGTAGCATCAGAGACATCTAAGTTCAACGTCCTCCAACTTCTCATTAATGATATTAAAATTACGCACGTTAATTTATGTCGTACAGAGAATTAGATGATGGTGTGCCCAACGTTGATTCCTTATTATTTTATCCTCTAACTAGGGGTCTACAAACCGACATACCGCACCAAATTGATAATCCGAGTCAAATCGAGAAAAAAAATCGGACTATGGTTTGGTTTGTTAAGACTTGACAGGTCCTTTTGGTCGATTTCCAGTTGATTGCCTCAACCTATCGATTGAGTGAGTTGGAGAAGAAAGTCTTAGAAGGCTATGACTCTATAAGTTTCGCGTGTTATTTCTTTGCGTGTCTACTATTTATTTAGGTGCAAAGAGCCTAAGCGGTCAAGCTATTATATTCCGAGCCTGCTCTCCATTTCCACCGTTGATGCAATAGAAGCTCTTAATGCAATATCTGGTGGTGAAGACATTCCCGCTGCTACAATTGGAGTTGACGGTCCTAGTTCTGTTACAGTAAGAGCTGTTGCTGGAGTAACCAGTGCTAGTTACTTGACTGTTGGGGGAGAAACCACTGTTAGAAATGTTCAAGTAGAAGCTCCTCTTTCATCTGCAGGTATAGTTTTGTTTTGGTGTTAGAAAAAAACCATAATCGGTTTTGTTTGGTTTTAACTAGAAAAAGTCAAACCGAAACCAAATCAACTCGACATTACATGTATACAAGTTTTAAAAATATTTTAGACATAAAAATAATAATTGTAATATAATTTATAAATATTGTTTGAATTTTTTCATAGTTCTATTTTTAATGTATTATTTCAAGCTTGGACTTATAATTTCTGAATGATCAAATACGTTTTATAGCCCATAAAGTTAGCAACTCAAATAAAACCCAAAGCAAAAATAAATCAATATTAATGCTAACAAAAAAATTCAATTCAATACTAGGAATGACAATAGTATTGGATATTTATTTTTTTAGTTTAGCATTAATTTAGATAGTGAAAACGCATAATTTACTTTAATATTATTTAGTTATGTAATTTATACTTAGTACTTATTAGTCGTACTTTAGCATGACTTAGTATTTTTAGATTATGTTTATTTTTATTATGGCTTATTAATTAACAATATTTATTTTATGTGATTTGTTGAGTATTTTAGCATAATAATGACCCATTTCACATTATTTTGTATTATTTTATTGGGTAACATCTTATATAGTTTTATCCTACTAGTACCTAACAAATATTAGAGCACAAATTATATATTTTATGCTATGAAGATGTTGTCGGAAAAAAATTCGAGATTGAGAACCCCGACTTTTGTTGGTTTGGTTTGGTTTATAGATTTAAAAATTCGAGACAATTGGTTTAATTTGGTATTTAAAAAACCGGAACCAACCCAGCCTATGTATACCTACTCCTAACAATAATTTATCCATGCGCTAGAAAAAGCCAGTTCAAGTTGAAAACTATTACTCCTGGCTACCATTAGAAGTATTTAGACAATATTCAAATTAATAATACTAAAGCATTTCTAAAATAAGGTGAGTAATCATGAATGCTTTCCAAAATATAACCTAAAAAGTATAATCCGTACACAGCTTCTTAATTACTTGGTTGAAATTAGAAAATTTTACCGTGAAGGGATGTTTTTCTTCCGCATGTGTTTAGTTTCACTTTTTTCCATTTTGCCATAATCTTATCTGGTTCTTCCCCTATACATCCTTAGCTTATCTCACTTTGAACTTTATCTTAGCATTTACGTGCGTTTGGTCCTAACAACAGTTAATCTACCATTACGTTATTGATGTTATATATATATATATATATATATATATATATATATATATATATATATATATATGTATGCACAACCGATGAACTGAAATCTAGCATTACGGTATATTGTATTTCAGGAAGATTTCACATAATTACTCAAAGACTTTTAAGTCAATATCCCTTCACCTAAATAGTTAAGCACATAGGCTATGGAGGGACTCACCCGCAAGAACAAAAACCACCCGAGTACGGCGTGTTATGGAGAAAGAATTACAGTGTTGAGCATTGATGGAGGAGGAGTTAGGGGAATCATTCCAGGAACCATATTAAGTTTTCTTGAATCAAAGTTACAAGTACGACTTGCAGTGATCGTTTTATATCTTTTATGTTCCTAGCTAGTTGATATTGCATCAAATGCATGGTTTCTATAGTGTTAAAATTCTTTACTCTGTCATCAGTATATATATATATATATATATATATATATATATATATATATATATATATATATATATATATATATATATATATATATATATNATATATATAATAGGTTAATTCCACTAAATAAATTAAAGTAGCTTTGCATATTGCAGGAGTTGGACGGACCAGAAGCTCGACTTGCAGATTACTTCGATACGATAGCAGGGACTAGTACGGGAGGCCTAATGGCGACCATGTTAACGGCACCGGACCAACATGGCCGTCCTCTTTATGCTGCAAAGGATCTTGTTCCATTTTATCTTGAACACAGTCCCAAGATCTTCCCCCAGCGCAAGTATAGTTTTTTACCTCATTACATGGTTCTCTTCAACTTTTAATTATGTATACACGTTACGAATTGTTATTTTACAGTGAAGTACTATCGCTACTAATGATGCTGTGTGGTCCAAAATATGACGGCAAGTATCTAAGGAATCTGATCCGAGGGATCTGTGGGAACCGAACATTCCATCAAACTATAACACATTTGCTTATTCCCACTTATGACATCAAGACACTTCAGCCCCAAGTTTTCTCTACATATGAGGTTGTATTCATTTCATTACAGTTCAATAGTACTCCTCTCTTGATCTTTTTTCCTCTATTTCTGTAATGAAATATGGTTTTTAAAATTATTTGATCAGGCAGAGTTGGATCCTGGAATGGATGTTTTACTATCAGATATCTGCATCAGTACTTCGTCAGCTCCAGTTTATTTTCCTGCTTACTTCTTCAAAACAAAAGATTGTGATGGAAATGATAGAGAATTTAACCTTATCGACGGAGGCATTGCGACCAATAACCCTGTAAGTGCACAAAACATACAACTATACTTTGGGCATGTCATAGAAAATAATAGTAGTTACGTTACTAGTAGTACATTTTAATTTCTTCTGACCGAAGATATATTATATATTATGAATGACCTGATTCTGTATATGCTTTATTCACATCATCGGTGCATATAACTTAAACTCTGTCTCAATTGGTTAATTAAACAGGCACTGCTAGCGATGAGGCCAACTGGAGCCAATGCAAAACTACTGCCAGCAAATGTCCTGGATTATGGCAAGTATCTAGTTCTATCTGTAGGAACAGGTACATCGAAGTCACAAAGGAAGTACAGTGCAATCAGAGCAGCTAAATGGGGACTCATTAGTTGGCTTTGTAAAGATGGAAACTGCCCTTTGGTGGATGCGTTTACTTTTGCCAACGCTGATATGGCTGACCTTCATTTGTCCTTGCTTTTTAGCACTGCTGGCCATATTAAAAATTACCTTCGTATTCAGGTCCTTTTCTCCATTTTCCCTTGCATACACATAAATTACTCCAATTTTTCCGTCAAATTAAACTGCCTTTTTTCACCATTTTATATTTGGTTGCATATAGTTATTGTTAGGCTAAACTAGCCCAAATACACTCTTAATATGGTGTGATATTATCCGCTTTGGTTGAAGTCTGTACGGCTTTCCTCAAAAGGCCTCACACCATTAAGAGATTCCTATACCTTATATGTAGGCTCCTAATCTTTTCAGCTACCAATGTGAGACTTTGTTCGCACACCCAACAATCTCTCCCTCGAACTAAGTTCCACGTGGCTCGCTACCATGATTCACGGGTCTCCCCCTTTGAACTAAGTTCTATGTGACCCATTGCCACAATCCACGGGTCAATTTTCGAAATTCACTGTGTGCCATCCATTTTGTTAGAGTATCATGGCAACCGAACCCCGCAACTAGCTTCTTCTTGTGTGCGCACTGCCCCGTACCATCACTTTGCCATCTCCATACTCGTATCACCGAATTTGGGTTCTGATACCAGTTGTTGGGCTAAACTAGCCCAAATTAACATGGTGTGATCGATATTGTCCGCTTTGGGTTAAACCCGCACGATTTTCCTCAAAATACCTCACATCATTAAGTGATCCCTACACCTAATTATATATAGGCTCCCGATCTTTTCAGCTACCAATATAATACTTTGTTCGCACACCAACAATTCTCATCTATAGTGCAAATATTTTTTAACACGATTAACGTATAGAAGTTAAACTCTTTTATTTTTGGCAGGATGATAATTTAAGCGGAGAAGCATCATCAACTGATAAAGCAACGAAGGAGTGTATGGAGGAGCTAGTGAAGATTGGTAAAGACATCTTGCAGAAGCCTATTTCAAGGATGAATCTCGAAAGCTGCAAAAATGAAGCTGTTGAAAATGAAGGAACAAATGAACAAGCTCTTATCAGGTCTCTTATTAATTCACAATCCAAAAACCTTGAAACAATTAATGAGTATATCAACTTCAAATATTTATAAATAATAACTTTCAGAATATTTAACTAATCAATTGTGTTGGATTCAATTTTATGATTTCTTAACAGATTTGCAAAGGTGCTTTCAGAGGAGAAGAGACTTCGCACTAAAAGGATGAAGGAGAAGGTGGACTTTTCTAATGGAGATGCATGAACAAGTATAGAATAAGCAAATATAAATTGTCGTCCTTCTAAGAGATGATTAATTTCTCGTTTAATGTATAACTAGTATTAGTACCGTGCAGATGCGCGGACACTAATCATGTCAAATATTTAAGTTGTTTGGATTGTATTTAAATTGTTTGACCAAAAGTTATCGAGATCTTTCTGGTTAAATCAATTAGAAAAGGTGAAGAGGTAAATCTCAGCTAAGAATAATGAAATCTAGATGGAAAGATATTGAGGATGAACACAATGGATAATGTTTCTTAATACCACGAAATTAAACGAGTAAGCATCGATATGGTAACTTTGAATATAGGAAGATATTGTAAGGACTATTCTTCTTTTACCACCAAATATTCCAGAGAGAAAAGGCTCCCCATTACTGAGCCTTCCCCTTATATTTATAAGGGACAATCCCCTCCTGAACCCTAAAAGGTATAACAAAAAATAATATTCCAAAGTATATTCTGACGGGCTCGTGCTGCCCCTACATTACTACCAATGTCGTACGTTCTCCAGCCGCTACCAGTCATCGCCTTCCTCAACAACCAAAGGATGCCGTGTCGTGAGGGTCCCGTCCCTCGTTAGTGGTCGCGGTCGTCCAAATTTTGACCCATACAGTTAATCCCTCCGCTTATCGAGGTTGCAGCTTAACGCAACCTCGATAGGCGGACATTGCCCACATCTGCGGAAAAATTTGCCCTATGAATCGTAATGGTTTGACCAACAACGGAAGGTTAGCGTGCTCAACGATATCCCGGGCGGTATGTCATGTCAGGAAATGACATCACTTCTTCGTGCGTCATCATTATGCGTATTTTCAAGGCAGGGGCTGACGGTTTGTCGCTTCGATTTTGGTGCCATCTTGCAGCCTTATGCTTTGATTCCGGCGCCACCCAATCCTATAAATAGGTGGAAGGTT
Organism: Nicotiana attenuata; assembly: GCF_001879085.1. Taxonomy (NCBI): domain Eukaryota; kingdom Viridiplantae; phylum Streptophyta; class Magnoliopsida; order Solanales; family Solanaceae; genus Nicotiana; species Nicotiana attenuata. The sequence continues at coordinate 68,799 of NW_017673327.1, forward strand.
TGTTTTTTCAAAAACTCTTGGCCATTTCTTCGTTGGTTATTCCTTACCTTCTCTCCCGCTTTTGCTCTAGCAATCCTCTTGGCTTTCTCTCCGTTTGCCGTTCTTGTCTTTTCCTGTTCTGTCAACATCTTTACTGCCATAGATATGCCTAAACCACATCGGTCTCGTGAGGAGGTTTCTGACGCTACCCCGTTGTCCGTGGCGCCCCCTACTGGCGATGAATACGTGACGGTGGAGGAGGGGGATAGCTTTCCTACCGTGGAAGAGTTGCTACCGAGGCACCCCATGTCTCGAAGCGACTTTCTTAAAGAGCCTCCTCCCACTCCCGCTCCGGCGATATCCGAAACTGAGCAGGCCCATATCAATGCCCTTCGTGCCAAATACAGCATCGCCTCTCATATTGAAATGATTCCTGCGGGAGGGGATTTCATGGACGTTCACAGACCGGGGTACTGTGCTTTTTACCAGTACCCTTTCATAATTGGTTATTCCTTCCCCTCGATTCCGTTGGCAGAAGAATTCTGTCGGTTCTATCAGATTTGCCCGGTGCAGCTTTCCCCGTATACGTATAAGATACTTTGGTGCTGACAAAGTACGCGGAGCTGGCAGGGTACGAAGTTACCGTTCACCACCTCCTACGTTTGTTTTCTCCTAGCTTTCACAGGGGCACAATGGTGCACTTAAGACATCGTGGGACAAAGGGATTGGTGGTCGGAACTAACGACCGGGCCAGTCGTAAATTCTGGCACAAGTACTTCTTTGTCAGAACTAAACACATTGTATCTGACCCCGCCAAATTTTCGGAATGGTGGAATGAGAATCGTAGGTTTTGCAACTTATTTATTCTTTCCCCCCTTTTTTTAATACAACTTAGCGTTTACTTACTGCTCTTTTTTGCAGCCATGGGGTGTCCATCCCGTCCCATTGCTGGTATAAGGGACTGGGTGGCCCGTTTGTTGCTTCAAGCAGTGGAGACTCGAGAATGGCCAGCTTTTGTCAAATGCTACGGGCCGACAGTTTCATCTGGTGAGTGTCTTTCTCTGTGCCGTTTTTTCACCGTTCGTTGTCATCTACTTAATATGACTCTCCATGATGGCAGGTCGTGGTGCTTCTAGGCGTAAGGCCCCTGTCCCTGCATTTTGACAGGCTGTCGCTGCTGCCGGAATGCAATTTACTCTGAGTGAGTCTGTTCGAGAGGGACGTGCTCAACCGATACAGGTGGGGGATTCTTCTCGCGACATGGTCATGAGGGAAGAGGCCTCTTCCTTACCGATCCATCACCTTGTTGACGAGTCCTCTAACGGGGACAAATCGTTGCTGAGGAAAAAGAGGAGGGTGGAGCTTGGGAAGGGCGTGGCCGTTGATACTGATAAGAGTAGGACGGGTGCATCGCAGACGTCACCTGTGCCCACGTTTATGGCCGACGCCATCTTGGCGGGGAGGTCTCCCCAAACAGAAGGGGTTTACCTAGGAGGTGGTTCCGTGCGCTCCGCTGAGGGCGGCGCGTCGTCTAACATTAGAGGGGGCCTGCGCGTCGAGGGTGAATGCTCGGGCTCGGACGTCGACTCGGGGGAGGTTCGTGAATTTTTTGAACGTCACACTCACATAGAGGTCAGAGTGGAGGGTTCTGATCGGCACATAGTTGTCCCTAGGGACTACAACTTGTTGTCGAACTGTCATCAGATGGCTTCCGCTTTGGTCCCTTTATGTGCTGCCCCTGAGAATGAGGCGCTTAGAGCGATGAGCGATATGGAGTTGTCTCGGAGCGTCTCCGGCATGGCCTTGCGGGTAGATATTTTTCCCTTCCTTTTTTTTGTTGGGTTTGTGTTATTATTTTTGGCATGTTCTTTTGTTTTAACTTTACTTGTTGTGCCAGACCTTTATCATGGAGATCGAGTGCGAGCGACGGGAAAGTAGGAGGACGGCCATCTATGGAAATATATCTTCTAAATATCAAAAATATCATACCAAGCATCGTACGATGGCCGACATGTACAATCAGGATCCTGACTTCCAACTATTCCGCGAAGGTCTTAAATAGAGGGAGGATCGTTGGCGCGTAAGGTCGAGGAGTTGAGGAGCGAGGCGAGGACCTTATGAAGGCCGTCGCCTGTAATAGTGAGCTCGAGGCATCCCTTAAAGTGAAGGACGATGAGCTTGAGCTGAGTCGGGGGGTAATGGCCGAGAACGCCGACCTACAAGCAAAGGTGGCGGCTTTAACTGCCGAGCTGAATACGAAGACGGTGGAGATTAATGAGCTTAAGGGTGAACCGAGCATGAATGCCGATAGATTGGCGACCGTTATTTCTGAGGTGGCGGTTTTTGTAGATGCCCTCTGTGTTTGTAGGTTGGAGCTGACCAAGGAGAAGGAGGCATCCGCACTTAAGATAGCGGGGCTTGAGGGGCATGTTCGGGAGTTGGAGGCGAAGCTATCCTCGTTAAATGAACAAATGGCATCACTGAGAACGGAGGACGTACGTTGACAATCTCAACCTTCTACATCTCGTGCTTCGGCCGATCCTGTCGTGCCTCGTCGTTTGTATGAGTTGTGGGTTCACACTGAGGCTAAGTTTGATGTGTACAAGGCTCTTCATGCTGACGGGAGGGCGTCTGAAGTAGAGCTTCAGGATGTGCGTGCTAAAGCCCATGCAGCTCGTGAGGCATGCGGATACGACCCTCTTACGCCCGACGGGGATGATATCAACTCTGATGATGCGAACCGTCTTGCCTCTGACTCTTGGTACGAAGGTGTGTACGCCCCCGGAAACGATGTGTAGTTTTTGGTTTGTACTTACTTTTGCTTCGTGATTTTTGTAAGGGCGTCTTCGAGCCATTTGTAAAGACAGGTGCTTGTAATATTTTTGTCGTAATGAAAAATTGTTTTGTCGATTTGGTGGAAATCTTTTGCTGCATTTATGATATTCCGGGTCTTTGTCGAAATATTAAGCTCATTTTGCTTCGAGTGAGGTCGAACCCTTTACTTCGACGATGGCCTTAGCCATTGGGATGTTACTTTCGATCCGGTGTCGAAGTAGTCCCGTCGTGGTTTGAGCGATGTCGAACCCTTCACTTTGGTGATGGCCTTAGCCATTGGGATGTTACTTTCGAGCTGGTGTCGAAGTAGTATCCCGTCGTGGTTCGAGCGATGTCGAACCCTTCACTTTGGTGATGGCCTTAGCCATTGGGATGTTACTTTCGAGCTGGTGTCGAAGTAGTATCCCGTCGTCGTTCGAGCAATGTCGAACCCTTCACTTTGGTGATGGCCTTAGCCATTGGGATGTTACTTTCGAGCTGGTGTCGAAATAGTATCCCGTCGTGGTTCGAGCGATGTCAAACCCTTCACTTTGGTGATGGCCTTAGCCATTGTGATGTTACTTTCGAGTTGGCGTCGAAGTAGTATCCTGTCGTGGTTCGAGCGATGTCGAACCCTTTACTTCGATGATGGCCTTAGCCATTGCATCTAATGGACTATCGCGTATGTCGATTTTATTCATGCACTGGAGATTCGATTATGTTCCTGTCGGAAATATATGTTGACTTCGTTCATACAATGGAGATTTGATTATATTCCTGTCGGAAATACATGTTGACTTCGTACATACAATGGAGATTTGATTTATTCCTGTCAGAAATACATGTTTACTTCGTATATACAATGGAGATTTGATCATCTATACCTAGTCCCTTCATTGCTCGGCCTGGAGATGACGTCGGTAGGCGGGGCAATGAACAAAACTTCGGGCCTTGAGACGTCCCCCTTGCCGCCTCATTAAAAACCTCATCGAGAAAACCCGATTGGGACAAAATCCGGGTGAGGGAAAAAGAGTACGGCGTAGGCGACGCCTCTCTTCAGAAGTGGAAGTATTTAAAATGGGCGACATTCCAGTTATTTTGGAGTAGTTTTTCTTCCATTGTCTCTCATTGGAATGCTCTTTTGTTTGCTGCTGCCGTGATTTTGTATGGCCCGTCCCAGTTTGTTCCCAGTTTTCCCTCATTTGGGTCTTTTGCTGCTTGTGTTTTAAATTTGAGAACATAGTCCCCGACTTTGAGTGGTCGTACTTTGGCTTTCTTGTTATAGTATCTTTCTACTCGTTGCCTTTGGGCTATCATTCTTATGTGAGCCATATCTCTTCTCTTCAACTTCATCCAGGTCTTGTAATCTGCTTTCGTTGTTACTTAATCCGTTCTCGTTGGAATATCTCAGGCTAGGTTCTCCGACTTCGACGGGTATAATGGCGTCAGTCCCGTAGACCAATGAATATAGCGTCTCGCCTGTACTCGTTTTTGGCGTGGTGCGGTATGCCCATAGTACTTCTGGTAGTAGTTCAGGCCATAACCCCTTGGCGTCCTCGAGTTTCTTTTTTAATATATTTAATATCGTTTTGTTGGAGGATTCGTCTTGGCCGTTGCCAACGGGATGATATGGTGTGGAGAGTATTCGCTTGATGTGCCATTTTTCAAAAAACTCGGTTGTTTTTTTCCCGACGAACTGAGGTCCATTGTCACAGCTGATTTCTTTGGGGATGCCAAAGCGACATATTTTATTTTTCCATATGAATGCGATAACTTCTTGCTCGCGTATTTGAGTGTATGCACCTGTTTCCACCCATTTAGAGAAATAATCAGTTAAAACCAAAAGAAAGCGCACCTTACCTCGCCCTGCTGGGAGGGCCCCGACAATATCCATCCCCCACTTTATGAATGGCCATGGCGAAGTGACGGGATGCAGGAGTTCTCCTGCTTGGTGTATCATAGGGGCATATTTTTGGCACTGCTCACATTTCCTGACGTAGTCCGCGGCTTCTTTTTTCATGGTAGGCCAGTAGTATCCTGCGCGGATGAGGCATCTAACAAGGGCGCAGTTTCCCATGTGGGCACCGCAGTGACCTTCGTGTACTTCTTCTAGTGCCCTCCTTGTTTGATTTGGCCCAAGGTATTTGGCCAGGAGACCGCCGAACGTCCTTTTGTAAAGATCATAGTTCACGAGGCTGTATCTGGCCGCCTGCATTCGGAGCTTTCTGGCTTCTTTCTTATCTTGTGGGAGCATTCCTTCCTGCAAATATGTTATGATACGGTTGCGCCACTCCCAAGTTAAATTTATAGAGTGTACCTCGACCTGGTCTATTGAGGAATGGAGAAGGGTGACCACATTTTCTTTCTTGATATTTCTGGTGGCTGCCGCTAGCTTGGCGAGACCATCCGCTTCGATATTCTGCGCCCGGGGTATCTGGTCAAGCGGCATTCATCGAATTCTGGTAGGAGTTTGTGAATTTCCGACTGGTACTTCTGCAATCTTTGTTCTTTGATTTGGAAAGTCCCAATGACTTGATTCACCACGAGTTGAGAATCGCAATGGAGGACGAGTTGTCGAGCGCCATATTGAGGGCTAATTTTAATCCTGCAATCACAGCTTCATACTCGTCCTCGTTGTTAGTCATCTCGGGGCACCGTATGGATTGGCGAATCACTTCGCCTGTAGGGACTTCGAGGATGAGTCCCAATCCCGACCCCGACGCATTAGATGCGCCGTTAGTGTAGAGGGTCTAGAGGTCGGATCGTGCGAAAGTACGGAGCATCTCCTGCTCCGCTTCGGGCAGTATTGCCGCGCTGAAATCGGCGAGCACTTGTGATTCTATCGCGGTTCGCGGTTGATATGTTATATCGTGCTCGCTCAATTCTATGGCCCATTTGGCCAACCTACCCGACAGTTCGGGTTTGTGTAGGATGCCCCTGAGGGGGAAGGTTGTCACCACCTTTATGGGGTGATATTGAAAATATGGTCTAAGCTTTCGTGAAGCTATGACTAACGCCAGGGCTAATTTATCAAGGTGGGGGTACCTTGTTTCGGCATCAATTAATGTTTTGTTGATATAATAAATTGGAGATTGCGTACCTTCATTTTCGCGGACCAAAACTGCACTTACCGCGACTTCGGAGATTGCTAGGTACACTAGGAGGCATTCACCTGGATCTGCCTTAACGAGTAATGGCGGCGAGGATAGGTACACTTTCAGCTTTCTTAAGGCGTCGACGCATTCTGAATTCCATTGTAGTCCGTGGTCTTTCCTTAACACATTGAAAAATTTATGGCATCTGTCTGATGATCGTGAGATGAACCTCGACAGGGCAACTATTCGTCCTGTCAATTTTTGCATCTGCTTTTTGCTGGTTAATGTCTCCAGTATTCCTTCGATGGCCTTGATCTGATCTGGGTTGACCTCGATGCCTCTTTGTGACACCAAAAAGCTGAGGAACTTACCCGAGGTTACGCCGAAGGCGCATTTATCGGGATTCAGTTTCATTCCGTATTGCCTCAATATTCCGAAGGCTTCCTTCAGATGATCAATGTGATCTTCCTTCCTTTTCGATTTTACTAGCATGTCGTCGATGTAGACCTCCATAGTCTTTCCAAGTTGTTCTTTGAATATTTTGGTGACTAACCTTTGGTATGTTGCTCCCGCGTTCTTGAGTCTGAACGGCATGACTCTGAGCAGTACGTTCCCCGGTGAGTGATAAAAGTGGTCTTTTCTTGGTCTTCTTCTGCCATTAGAATTTGGTTGTAACCGAAATAGGCGTCCAAGAAGCTCAATAATTCGTGCCCCGCCGTTGCATCGATGAGCTGGTCGATGTGTGGTAGCGGAAAGGAATCTTTTGGGCATGCTTTGTTTAGGTCGGTGAAGTCGACACACATCTGCCACTTCCCGTTTTTCTTTTTCACCATGACCACATTGGCGACCCACTGAGGATACTTTGATTCTCGGATGGAACCATTAGCGAGCAGCTTATCGACTTCTTCACTGACTGCGTCGTTGATTATGGCATTGAACTTTTTCCTCATTTGCCGCACAGGCGGGTAAAGGGGGTCGACATCCAGCCTGTGTGTGGCGATGTCCCTTGGGATTCCCGGCATATCTGAATGGAAAAAGGCAAATAAATCGGCATTGTTAGTTAAAAATTCATGGAACTTACCTGGTTATGAGAGGTTGTGCCCGATATAAGCTTTTTTTGTGTTGTCGTTGTTGTCCAATAGAACGGGATCGAGGTCCTCCACGGTTGCCTTGCAGGCTTCTACGACATCTGGGTCTTTGATGGCTTCTATTTGTATGTCGGGTTTGGCTCCCGACATGGCTGATTGCTATGCTTCCGCACTTGCTCCCTTCAGTTGCTGGGTGTGTGTGCAATCTTGGGCGATTCGGTAGAATTCTTGGGCGGTGCGTGGCTCGCCCCGGATGCTGAATATTCCCCATGGAGTAGGGAATTTGATTACTTGATAGAAACTTGATGGGATGGCTTGCATGGCGTGTATCCATGGGCGCCCTATGATAGCGTTGTAGGCTGTTTCCTGGTTCATCACGTGAAACGTCGTTTCCAGAGTGACTCCCCCGGCCAGAACGGGCAGTTCCACTGCATTATTAAAACCTGTTAGCGTTATGCAGCGCAATATTATTTTATCCTCGAGTCTCATCTGTGTGAGGACTCGTGGGTGAATAATACACGCACCGCTTCTGTCATCTACCATTATTCTTTTTACATCGGCATCCGCGACACGTAAAGTTATAACCAGAGCATCATAGTGAGGGAAAGAGAAACCGTTGGTATCTGACTTATCGAAGATGATACCGTCTTCGAGGTCGTCGTACCGTTCATGAGCGACTATCCGCTTGAGTTTGTGTGTAATGGTGAATTTTACATGGTTGATTACCGTATCGTCACCGCTGCCGATGATCATTTGTACGGTACGAGTGGGTGAAGGTGGTTTTGGGGGTCCTTGAGGTTGATCACATCCACGAGCGAAGTTAACCCGTCCTCGATTGCTCAGCAGTTCCTTCAGGTGTCCCTGGTTTAGCATTCTTAATACTTCCTGTCGCAGGCCTATGCAGTCGTCGGTCTTATGCCCTCTTTCCTGATGGAATTCGCACAGAACATTCGATCTCCGGGTGCTTGGATCGGATTTCATCTTTTGTGGCCACTGTACCTGTGTGCCGAGCTTTTCTAGTGCATATACTATTTCTGAAGGAGAAACACAAAAGTTATGAGCAGATAATAATGGAGGCATACCTCTTTCATTTCGGTGTGGCGCGGTGTGCCGAGGAGTAGCATCTGCATGTCGGGGAGGAGGTTGGATGGATGTACGGATGTAGGGCTGGTGTCTTTCTCGACTGAAATGGGGTAATTGATCCCTTCGGCCATCGTTGCGGCGATCTCTCCTTGTTTCGATATGGACTGATGTTAGTCGTTGAATCGGACCATTTAGGTCGTCCTCATCTTCCCTTACTTCGCCATAATAGGCATTATGGATTTCTTCCCAAGTGGTGGGAGGATATTTCATGAACCTACTTAGAAGTTTTTTGGTTGCTTTCGACCCATTTCTATTTAGCCCATTTTGGAAGGCCGCTACCGCCATCCCCTCTGATACTTTTGGTGGTCTCATCCTTACCCTGTTGAATCTGGCTAGGAAATCCCTGAGTCCTTCGGCCGTCGTCTGTCTAACGGCGAAGATGTCGTTTACCCTGGCTTCTGCCTTTTTCACTCCCGCGTGTGCGGTGACGAATTTGTCTGCCATTTCTTCGATAGTTGATATTGACCGTGCCGGTAGTTGGGAATACCACGTCAGCGCTCCCCCTGTCAGGGTTTCGCCGAATTTTTTCAGCACCACTGATGACACCTGTTCTTTCGACAGATCGTTGCCTTTTACGGCTGTGACGTAGTGGATTATGTGATCTTCCGGGTCCGTAGTACCATCATATATTTTCAAGTATGGTGGCATTTTGAAGGTTTTTGGGATAGAGTGGGGGGCTGCCCCTTCACTGTATGGTTGCTCGACGAATCGGCCGACATCTCGTTTTGGTAACAACTTCGGAGCGCCTGGTATTTTATCGACCCTTTCTTGATGCTCCTTCATCTGATCACGAAGCGCTTTGTTCTCATTTTCCATTTCTTCCATTTTCTTTAAGATGGCTGCGAGTGCATCGTTACCTGCATCGACGACAGTATGAGTTTTTTCTATGCGTGGGGTTTCTAGCGCACTGGCGACAATTGTGATGTGTGCATGTATTGTATCTCCAATATCCCTTTGAACAGGTTTGTCGATGTCACGACCCGGATTTCCCACCCTCGGGAGTCGTGATGGCGCCTACTAATGTGAGCTAGGCAAGCCAACTATTGAACAATTTACCTTTATCCATTTTTACACCTTTTTAACATTTCTAAAGCAATAATGTGAAATTAGCGGAAATTTCAAATTTAAGCGGAAGACAACAATAACATATATGAAAGCCATATCCATTACAAATACTTAAGCCTTAATCACCCAGAACTGGTGTCATAGTACCACAGACGATCTAAGAGTGCTAAATACAAAGTCTGAAAACAAAAGATACGCTGTTTCGGAAACAAAGAAATGAAACAGGAAGTAAAGGATAGAGGAGACACCAGGGCCTGCGGACTCCTGCAGGTCTACCTTGGATCTCCGCGTGGACTGAAGGTAGTCCACTCAATCTACGGTCCAAAATCAACAGCACTGGGATCTGCACAAAAGAGTGCAGAGTGTAGTATCAGCACAACCGACCCCATGTGCTGGTAAGTGCCTAGCCTATCCTCGGCGAAGTAGTGACGAGGCTAGATCAGACTACCATATAAACTTGTGCAGTTCAAATATATATATAGCGGAAAAGAGACACAGAAATAGCCAGTCAAAATGGGAGGGGGGCATGCTGTGGGGGAGATAGCAATTCCGAATAGAAAGACATCAAATAAACGAAAGAAATAACATAACTCAGATATCAACAGAAATCAGATTTCAATAAATGCACGGCATCACCTTTCGTGCTTTTACTCTCGTCCTCACCAAAGCAATCATATAATAAAAGTGTGCACGGCATCACCCTTTGTGCTTTTACTCTTTTTCCTCGCCATATAATCAATAAAATCGGCACGGAATGGTACATCGTGCGGCACGGCATCACCCTTCGTGCTTTACACTATTTCCTCACAATAATACACGGCATCACCCTTCGTGCTTTATACTCTTTCCTCACAGTACAAACAATACACGGCACCACCCTTCGTGCTTTAACGCTCTTCCTCACCCAAACAAAAATCACAAACAATAGGGCAAGGGAATAAATGAAATTGCAATAAAGATCCCGGTAAGGGAACAACATTTTAACAAATAAATCCCGGCAAGGGAACAACATCAATAATATCAACATTCCGGCAAGGGAGATAACAAATAAATCAACAATAGCCCGGCAAGGGAGTCAACATGATAACTTCTTTTCTTTCTCACTTTTACTTCACAATTCACTTCATAACTCGAGCCAATGCTCTAGAGATTCAATTATCACTTACACTTTCACAACTCGTTACATAACTTGAGCCAACGCTCCTCAATGTTCATAAGTCACAATTCCTTCCACAAACTTTACACAACATATAGAAACTATCACCAAGGCATGAAAGATACAACGAAGTCATGAAGATCACAATGTAAAGACTCACGGGCATGCTAGACACCAACGTATAGATACTCGTCACCATGCCTATACGTTGTACTCAACAATTAACACTTAACAAATAGGACTCAACTCCTAATCCCTCAAGCTAAGGTTAGACCAAACACTTACCTCGAACTTCCACGGCCAACTCAATCCTCAAACACCGCCTTTCCTTTCGAATTCGGCTCCAAATCAATTGTATCTATACATAATCGACTTAATAACATCAATATATGCTAAAAAATCCAATCCCAATACATAATTATAGCTTTCTAATCATTGTTCCCAAAAAGTCAAAAATTGACCCCGGGCCCGCTGTCGAAACACGAGGTTCGGACCAAAACCCGATGACCCATTCACCCACGAGCCCGAATATATAATTTGTTTTGAAATCCGACCCCAAAACGAGGTCAAATTTCCAAATAATAAAAAAGCTCTAACTCTACCCAAATCCCTAATTTTCTACCCTTAATCTCATGTTTTAGGATTAGAAATCTAGTGGGTGTTGATAAAAATGGAAGAAAACAAGTCAAAGATTACATACCCAAGAGGTTATGGTGAATGAGTTCTTCAAAAATCGCCCAAGAGGTGTGGAGAAGATGAAGTTTGTGAAAAATAATGAAAATCCTGTAATGTGTTCTGTTTTTGAAACTTAAAATAACTGGGCGAAATTGTTCATCACGTTCGCGACAGGTTCATCGCGTTCGCGATGGGTTACGCCTGCTAGGCCTTCGCGTTCGCGTAGAAGGAATTTTCCTTCAGCATAATTAACACATCGCGTTCGCGAGGGTCATCCCGCGAACGCGAAGAAGAAAGTATCAGCACACCAGAACTGGAAAAACCTGCAAATTTTGAGTTCCAAAAACCTTCCGAAACATATCTGAAACTCACCCGAGCCCTCAGGGCTCCAAACCAAACATACGTACTAACTCAAAAATATCATACAAACTTATCCATGCGATTAAATTGCCAAACTAACATCGTTAACAACGAATTAAACCTCAAAATCATGAAATATTTCAAACTTCTTAAAACATCAAAATTTGCAATTAAGGCTTGAATCACGTCAAACGGATTCCGTTTCTTACCAAACTTCACAGAATTATCTTAAACCACATATAAGACCTGTACCGGGCGCCAGAACCAGAATACGGGCCCGATACCAACATGTTCTGATCAAAATTCATTTCCAAATCCTTTAAACAATTTCAGAAAATAATTTTCTTTAAAAATTCATTTCTCGGGCTTGGGACCTCGGAATTCGATTACGGGCATACGCCCAAGTCCCATATTTTCCTACGGACCCTCTGGGACCGTCACATCACGGGTCCGGGTCCGTTTACCCAAAATGTTGACCGAAGTCAAATTAATTCATTTATAGTCAAAATTTATTATTTTTCACAAATTTTCTCATTTAAGCTTTCCAGCTACGCGCCCGGACTGCGCACGCAAATCGAGACGATGCTAAAAGAGGTTTTTAAGGCCTCGGAACAGAGAATTCAATTTAAAAGCAAGTGATGACCTTTTGGGTCATCACAGTCGAGTATGTTACTCAGAGTGTTTGTCAACCACTCTTCCAACAGCCTTTTCACAGCTGGTGGTGTTTCTACTGCTGCGGATGTTGAGGCTACCCTCTCGCGTGAGGCAGTCACACTTTCACGCGGGGAGGGGGGTTGAGGTATCTCCCTCAGGTGTTGCGTTTTCGTTATCTTCCCTACTGGCTTCGCTGATGGAACCCAGAAGGTTGTTCGTGACACCTACTATTGCCTTTAATCTTGCGTCTCCCTTTCCTGCCATTGTCGGTTTTTGCAAGGCAGAGAAGAGGTGATTATCCCCTTCAAGGATCTAGATGAAACTAAAATCTTAGCTAAAGAAATCCCCACAGGAAGCGCCAAATTGTTTGACCAAAAGTTATCGAGATCTTTCTGGTTAAATCAATTAGAAAAGGTGAAGAGGTAAATCTCAGCTAAGAATAATGAAATCTAGATTGAAAGATATTGGGATGAACACAATGGATAATATTTCTTAATACCACGAAATTAAACGAGTAAGCATCGATATGTTAACTTTGAATATAGGAAGATATTGTAAGGAGTATTCTTCTTTTACCACCAAATATTCCAGAGAGAAAAAGCTCCCCATTAGAGAGCTTTCCCCTTCTATTTATAAGGGACAATCCCCTCCTGAATCCTAAAGGGTCGTTTGGTATGAGGTATAAGAAGGTATAAGGCTGGTATAAAAATTTAATAACACCTTAATACTATGTTTGTTTAGCAAACCAGGTATAAGTTATCCCAGTGTTAATTTTAACATCGGGATAACTTATACCTTATAGAAGGTGGGGTAATTAGAACCGGTATAACTTAAACCTTCTTCTTAGAAATTATGCAATAGTCATTCTTATACAACATACCAAACAATGAAAAAATAACAATCCCAATATAACTTATACCGGCATAACTTATCCCAATATAACTTATACCGGCATAACTTATACCGGTATAAATCCTATTCGAACCAAACGACCCCTAAAAGGTATAACAATAAAGAATATTCCAAAGTATATTCTGACGGGCTCGTGCTGCCCCTACATTACTACCAATGTCGTACGTTCTCCAGCCGCTACCAGTCATCACCTTCCTCAACGACCAAAGGACGCCGTGTCGTGAGGGTCCCATCCCTCGTCAGTGGCCGCGGTCGTCCAAACTTTGACCCATACATAAATCAACAACAACAACAACAACTACCTAGTAAAGTCCCACATAGTGGGGTTTGGGGAGGGTAATGTGTACGCAGACCTTACCCCTGCCCCGATAGGGGCAGAGAGGCTGTTTTCGATAGACCCTCGGCTCAGAAAGACAAAAATAAAGTAAGAAAAAAACAAGAGGAGAGAAATCATTAGTAACTCCAGTGAAAATCGTAATAATAACAGAAACATAAAAACCGAAAGATGAATGACATGCAATAACAGTAACCATAATCTAAGGCCCGGGGCTAAGACAAACAACAAGAATAGTGTGGGTCCAACATAAACTGCAAGCCATCTAAGACCAACCCTAATCCAACCCCGCCTCACCCCCGGAATGAAGTAAGGAAAGCTTTACTGCCCCTATCCTACAACCCTAATGCGTGACCTCCAGGCCTTCCTATCAAGGGCCATGTCCTCGGAAATGTGCAGTCGTGCCATGTCCTGCCTGATCACCTCTCCCCAATACTTCTTACGTCTCCCTCTACCTCTTCCCGTACCCACCACGGCTAACCTCTCACACCTCCTCACCGGTGTATCGAGGCTTCTCCTCTGCACGTGCACGAACCATCTGAGCCTCGCTTCCCACATCTTGTCATCCACAGGGGCGACGCCCACCTTCTTCCGAATATCTTATCATACGCTTTCTCCAAGTCAATAAACACCATGTGCAGATCCTTCTTCTTATCCCTGTGCTGTTCCACCAACCTCCTAATAAGGTGAATAGCTTCCGTAGTGGAGCAGCCCGGCATGAACCCAAACTGATTGTCGGATATAGACGTCGTCTTCCTCACCCTCACCTCCACCACCCTCTCCCAGACTTTCATGGTATGGCTAAGTAAATTGATACCCCTATAATTGTTACAACACTGGATATCACCCTTGTTCTTGTACAACGGTACCATTGTACTCGACCTCCATTCCTCCGGCATGCTCTTCGTCCTAAAAATTACATTGAACAACCCAGTCAACCATTCCAATCCTGCTCTACCCACACACTTCCAAAACTCAACCGGAATTTTATCTGGTCCGGTCGCTCTACCCCTACTCATCTTACGCAACGCCCCCACGACCTCCTCCACCTTAATGTGCCTACAATAACTAAAATCTCGAAGACTCTTCGAATGCCCCAAGTCCCCTAGCGCTATATCCCGGTCCCCCTCCTCATTCAGAAGACCATAAAAGTACGTCTGCCATCTCTGCTTAATCTGGGACTCTCCCATCAATACTCTACCATCCTCGTCTTTGATGCACCTTACTTGGTCCAGATCCCGGGCCTTCCTCTCCCTCGCTTTAGCCAGCCGAAACAACTTCCTTTCCCCGCCTTTCTCCCCTAATTCCTCGTATAGACGGCTAACCGCTGCATTCTTAGCCTCCGTGACCTCCAGCTTTGCCTCCTTCCTAGCCACTTTGTACCTCTCTCTATTCGCACTCCTCTCCTCCTCGCTTGTGCTCCCTTTTAACTTCGCGTACGCTACCTTCTTCGCCTCCACTTTACCTTGGACTGTGTCATTCCATGACCAGTCTCCTTGGTGCCTGCCAGAAAAACCCTTCGATACACCTAGCACCTCTCTCGCCGCCTCCCTCACATAGTTCGCCGTCGTCGACCACATACTGCTCGCGTCTCCACTACTCCTCCAAGCTCCCATAGCGGATAACCTCCCCTCCAACTCTTGGGCTTTATCCTTGGTTAAAGCTCCCCACCTGATCCTCGGTCGGCCACGAGCATACCGCTTCTTCCTCTTCATTCTGATGCCAATGTCCATCACTAGGAGCCTATGCTGAGTCGTGAGGGTCTCTCCCGGGATAACCTTGAAATCCTTGCACAACCCTCTATCACACCTTCTTAGTAAATATATATAATCTTGGATATTAACTACATGAAAAAAATTAACTATTCTTCTATTTTTTTTTTTTTGGTATCATTCTTGCCGGTGTCATTGGATCCTAAAAATAGTCAGGAAGCAAAATAATAACTCATATTTATGGCAAAACAATCAAACGTTGAGACAATGAATGACTCTTTGGATAAGACTTAACTCTTTTACTACTACTTGTACTCTTATTTGGTGTGTTGATATCTCTTAAAAAATATTTCTTTCTTAATTTCAGTTCCTAAAACACTATTTTTAATAATAATTATTTTTATAATAATGAAATTGAAAATATTATTCATAATTCAAAACTCATTTTAGTTGACTATCTAAAAATATAAAAAATTCTTTAGCTAGTGAATTTTTTTACTCCATTTTGATATTTGACATTAACCATATTAAATATCTGAGTTATTTGAATTATATGTAAATAACCTTAACATTAAAACCTTCTAAATTATTATAGATAATCGTCAGATATTAATTAAGAAACACTACATGAAAAAAGACTAACATTTTCTCAATTCTCGTAGTGATAATTTTATTTTTGCTCTATTCTGATAGGTGTCATTGGAACCTAAAGATAGCCAGAAAGTGAAATAATAACTCATATTATGGCAAAGCACAAAGGTTGACACGATATAAACGATTCTTTGATTACGACGTGACTCTTATACTACGACCTGGACTCTTATTTGGTATGATTTCATCTTTCAAATATTTCTATTTTGAAATTTCAATCTCTAAAACTTTATATATATTATAATATGATTATCTTTATAATGATGCAAGTGAAGATTTTATCCTTAATTTAAAATTCACTTTAATCAGCTATCTAAAAATTTAAATGATTCTTTGTCTGAATTTATTTCAGTTTGACTCCACTTTAAATTTATCGATATCTCTAGCCCCAGAATTTGAATTTTTAATACCCTACATATACGGAACTTTTGTTCTTTGAATCATTAGATGTTAATTAGTTGATTATTATTATTATAAAATATTGCATATATTGTCTTAAATTGTCAAGTAGTTTATTTTTCGACACCATACTTGACTTATGCAAACTACTCAAATTGCATTCCAATTCGAATTCGAATTTCATATCAGTTTGTTAGTAATAGTAATTTTTTATTGACACATAATGTAGATTAAAAAAAATATTCTAAGATATCCTTATCTTATAATCTATGTATTTGAGTTGAAAAAAATATATTTGAAATCGATCAGATTAACTTTCAAATTTTTTATACTCAACAAAGATGAAACATAAGAAAAAATTTGTTGTCATCTTTTATTTCTCGTTTTGAGATCTTTCTAACATTTTTTTCAATATTTATTTTCTTTATCTTATTTTTTATGTCACTATTTCTTTTGTTACAAAAAATTAATTTATTTCACTATAAAAGGATGAGTTTTAATAAAAATTGTCTACATATGAACTTTAATTAAATTTTTAGTTTTGGTTGAAATTATTTCATATTTTTCTTTTGGCTTTATCTAATCAACCTAAATAGGTGCTCACCCGACCACTTAGATTAAAAAATTGAATGATGTGTAATGTATATATAATCCATATATAATATGTGTATAATCGTGTGTTGTTGGTATATCATCCATTTATATTAGCTATAAAAAGTAAACAATAAATGTGGCCGGATATTATGTAAATATTCCATAAGATTTCGATTTTTTGAGTTTATCCATGATATAACTTCTATTATAATAATTTTAAAACTCTCTACTAATATTCAAAAATATCTTATCTTATTATTATCTTTGAATTAAAAAAAGTAAAGAGTTTTTTCGAAATAATTTGTTTACATTTTTAAAAAAAATTACGTCATACCAATTTTTTCTTTATATATACTCTTTTTTACACTTAAAAGTCGCTATAGAAACTATCAATTAGAAACCAATTTCTCTCTTGTTGAGTTTGAAAAAAAACCTTTCACATAATCTAATGATTCAAAACAAATATATTTCAACGAAAAAAATATTATACCCTTGCAATATTGGCTTGACTACAGCTAAATGAAGGGGTTTCAGCTTATATCCTTCAATTTCTTGAATGTGCTAAATTGAAATTAATGATAGCAATTGTATAGACAAAGTTTTGTTATTTGTTTGATGTCCATTTTTGCAAATTGACTCTTCAAACAAATATTCTTCAAGAAGAAAAAAGAAACAACTTTTTTTTAATATTGACTGTTTTGTGATGTTTCTTTCTCCAGCATGTATGTTTACTTTATTATATATATAAGTAACTTTTTATTTGGTTTTGTAAACTCTTTTTTGTTATTCAGATAAACATAGAAGTGTACCCTATATATTACATTTATTTCAAAAGAATTTTATTTTATTCAAATCTAGCTACAATGTTTCAAAGAACTATACTTTTAGGAATTTAAATGTGAAAGAGTTTTATAGTTATATGGAGTAGTTTTTTTTTCCGCTAGAGGCGAAGTAGTATTTATATAATTATAAAAAATAATAAAAGTTCCTAACATGATTGCATATGATCATTAACCGAATTGTAACGACCCGGCCGGTCGTTTCATGAGTTGCCGCTCCGTTTCCCCCATTTCTGCTTCTTATTGCCTTGTTCAGCTGTATTTTGTGTTATCGGGTTCGTTGACTCGGGTTCGGAGAGGTTTTGGTAATGTTGAGACACTTAGTCTCTTTTAAGAAAGCTTAAGTTGGAAAAGTCAACCTGATCTTGACTTATGTGTTATAGGGCTCGGATGTGAATTCCGACGATTCGGGAGATGATTTGGGACTTAGAAGCGTGATCGGAATGTGTTTTGGAAGTCCGTAGTAGATTTAGGCTTGAGTTGGCGAAAGTGGAATTTTGGCGTTTTCCGGTTGATAGGTGAGATTTTGATATAGGGGTCGGAATGGAATTCCGAGAGTTGCAGTAGGTCCGTTGTATCATTTGGGGATGTGTGTGCAAAATTTCAGGTCATTCGGACGTGGGTTGATAGACTTTTTGATCAAAAGCGTAATTCGGAAGATTTTGAGAATCTTAGGCTTGAATCCAATGCGTTTTGGTTGATTTAATGTTGTTTGAGGTGTTTTGAAGATTGGTATAAGTTTGGATGGTAATATATGACCTGTTTGTGCTTTTGGTTGAGGTCCCGGGGGCCTCGGGGTGATTTCGGATGGTTGACGGAAAGATAGGAAATTGGAAATGGCAGCTGAAGTTTTAGGACTGCTCTCATAACCGCATCTGCAGTTGAACGATCGCAGGTGCGACCACCGCAGATGCGGAAGATAAGTCGCAGAAGCGGAAGGAGCCAAGGGAGGCAAGAACCGCGTTGGTGCATGTGCGGGTTGTGCATCTTAGATGCGGAAAGTGGGCGTTTAAGTGATGACCGCAGATGCAGCGCTTGGGACCGTAGAAGCGGTTGCGCAGGAGCGAGTTAAGGACCGCAGGTGTGGAATCCCTGGGTCAGAATGTATATAATTTTTCCTTTGCGATTTTCAGAGGTTTCACCATTTTTAAACACGATTTCTGGAGCTTTTGGGCGATTTTGAAGAGGGAATTCAAGGAGACTTCATTGAGGTAAGGTTTTGGATCACAAAAACTCGTCCTTATAGTATTATTTCGCAAATTAGACTTGAAATTTGTGGAAAAATTGGGTAAATATGGAGGAAACTAGGGCTTGGGAACTTTGGTCTTTGATTAAGGATTTGAAGGGCCATTTGTGGTCGGATTTCAGAACTTTTGATATGAATGAACAGTGGGGAGATGACGAATCTATTGATGTGAATTTTACCGAATTCCGAGACGTGGGCCCGAGTTTGGTTAATTTCGGGATTCGCGTTGTTTTTCGATTGTTTTCGAGTGGGCTTTGTCCCCTTAGCATATTTTGATGGTTATGTTCTGATTTTGCCTAGATTTGGAGCATCCGGAGGCCGATTCGAGGGGCAAAGGTATCGCGAGCTAGAGTTTGGGCCGGATTGAGGTGAGTAATGATTTTAAATGTTGTCCTGAGGGTATGAAACCCCGGATTTCACATCGTTGTGTTATTTTGAGGTGACGCACATGCTAGGTGACGAGCGTGGGGTCGTGTACCGTTAGGGATTGTGACCTAGTCCGTCCCGTACGACTATTAAGTTGCGTATTTACTTGGAAACTATTTGATATTATTATATTCTTGAAAGTATAATTATGTTTGGGGCTAAATGTCGTGTTTGGGCCTTGTGCCAACTGTTTGGACCCTTAGGGGACTTTTACTGCTATTTCCTCACTGTTTTGATTTTATATCTATACCAGTCATGTTATGATATACTGTTTGCATAACTCAGCCATGTGTACTCTGTTTTAACACTTTAAATGATATTTTGGGCTGAGCATCCTATTTTACTGTGCCCGAGTGGCTTTTAGAGATTTCTGACTGAGTAGGGCTGAGGGCCTGTGTTGTGAGGATCATTATGGGATCGGGATGCACGCCGCAACGGCATTGTGCTGATTATGATTATGAGGTCGAGGACCTGAGATGTACGCCACGAGGTGGCTTGATATGAAGCCGAGAACCTATTGATTATGCCACGAGATGGCTTGATATTGCGCTTGGGCCGTAAGGGGCCCCTCCCGGAGTCTGTACACCCCCAGTGAGCGCGGGTACCCATTGTGATATAAGATATAGCCCGAGGGGTTGGTGTTGTTCCATGTTATTGACCGAGGGGCTGATTCTGTTGACATTGTGCCCGAGGGGCGGATTTTATGTGTTTATCTCTTCTTGCTGCCTTTCTTTTATTTGTTTAACTGTTAAAAAGGTATTTTAAAGAAGCTTATTCTGAACTAAGGTGTTTTATGAGATTTCACTATTTTGTTGCACTTTATTGGTTTTATTCTGCCTCTTTATAGCATGTTGTTGTGATTCTTCATGATTTCTTATCGCTTAGTCTTCATTTATTGTTATTACTCACTGAGTTGGAGTACTCATTTTACTCCCTGCACCCTGCGTGCAGATTCAGGCGCTTCAGGTCCTGCTAGCGAGGTTGATAGCTTCCAGCAGATTTCCGGAGTCCACTAGGTAGCTGGTCGGCATTCGCAGCCCAGTGTTTCTCCCTCTTATCATTATTTCTTTCCCTCGTACTAGATTTTATAATAGGCTGTGTAGTCCCTTTTCCACATTCTAAGACTTATGTTAGATGCTCATGACTGGTGACACCACGACTGTATGGGTTTTTTCGCAAATTGTACTATTTCACTTCTATTTTGGGATTATTAGCATGTTAATGACTTAAATTGTGTTATTATAATTGTTTGAAATGAATTGGGAGTTGTGTCGGCTGGCCTTGTCTTCACGAGAGGCGCCATCAGGACCGGGTCTGGATTTAGGGTCGTGACAAGTTTTTATCAGAGCTTAGGTTACATAGGTCTCACGAGTCATGAGCAGGTTTAGTAGAGTCTCGTGGATCGGTACGGAGACGTCTGTATTTGTCCTCGAGAGGCTGTAGAACCTTTAGGAAAACTTCATATTCTTGAAATTCTTGTCGTGCGAATCTGTTGATCCGAGTACTAAACTTCTGTTATTCTATTCTCTCATAGATGGTGAGGACACGAGCGGCCGGTCAGGATGGACGACCACCAGTACCACCAGCTGGAGCCACTAGAGGCCGAGGACGCGGTCGAGGCCGTGGTAGGGGCAGAGGTGCAGCCCGCACAGCAGCTGGGGCAGCACATGTAGATCCACCAGCCGCCCCAGTTCAGGATCAGGTCCCAGTTGTGGACGCTCCAGCAGCACCAGCTCAGGCACCAGCTGTGCCCATTGTGATTCCGGGTCTTCAGGAGACTTTGGCCCAGATCTTGACAGTATGTACGAGTCTTGCTCAGGCGGTCGCGGTTTCTACTATCGCAGCCACTTCTCAGGCCGGGGGAGGCTCTTAGACTCCCGCCGCCCGCACACCCGATCAGGTTGTTCAGGGATTGCAGACACCGGAGGCACCAGTAGCCCAGCCGGTGGCAGCTGCTCAGGGTTACGTAGCTCCAGTTATGCCAGAGGACGAGCAGTGCAGATTGGAAAGGTTTGGCAGACTCCAGCCTCCTACTTTCAGTGGTGTAGAGGGCGAGGATGCCCAGGGTTTCTTGGATAGATGTCAGAGGATTCTTTGCACCGCGGGTATTCTGGAGACCAGCGGGGTCACATTCACGACTTTTCAATTTACGGGAGCTGCCTTCACTTGGTGGGAGGCATATGAGAGGCGTATGCCTGTTGGTTCGGCACCCCTTACTTGGCAGCAATTCTCCGCTCTATTTTTGGAGAAATATGTTCCACAGTCCCGCAAGGAGGAGCTGCGTAGGCAGTTCGAGCAGTTGCGACAGGGGGATATGACTGTTACTCAGTACGAGATGAGGTTCTCAAAGTTAGCTCGTCATGCAATTTGGAGGGTTGCTACGGAGAGAGAGAGAGAGAGGATCAGGAGGTTTGTTGATGGCCTCACATACCAGCTTCGGGTTCTCATGACTAGGGAGAGAGTGTCAGGTGCTACGTTTGAGGAGGTTGTTGATATAGCTCGTGAGATTGAGGCAGTTCGTCGCCAGGAGCGCGAGGAGAGGGAGGCCAAGAGGCCTCGATGACATGGTAGTTTTGGGGGTGCTCCTTCGATGGGTCAGTTTCAGCATGGCAGAGGCCGCCTGTTCAGGCACGCTCAGTCAGCTCGCCCAGGTTATCGTAGGGCGTCATCGGGCCATGGTTCTCACGGTTCTCAGCAGGGTCATTCTTCACTCAGTGCCCTTCCAGCCTAGGGTTCGTCACGTGCTCCATCAGTTCAGGATTCTTCTGCGCCAGGTGCGTCTGCTAGTCATTCCGGTGCTAGGGGTTCCCTTCAGTCCCCGTCTCCGGCATCCAGAGTTGCTATGAGTGTGGAGAGATGGGTCATATGTGGAGGCAGTGTCCTCGTCATCTTGGGGGTTCATCTCAGCAGAGGGGTCAGCCATCAGCTTCAGCGCCAGTTACTTCACCATCCACCCAGCCATCTAGGGGTAGGGGACAGTCATCTAGGGGTTGCCCAAGAGGGGGAGGTCGATCCGGTGGTAGTCAGGACCGTTTCTATGCATTTCCAGCTAGGCTTGATGCGATTGCCTCGGATGCGGTGATTACAAGTATTATCTCAGTCTGCCGCAGAGATACTTCTGTGTTATTTGACCCCGGTTCTACTTTCTCTTATGTGTCATCTTATTTTGCCCATTATTTGGATATGCCCTGCGAGTCTCTCGTTTCTTCTGTTCATGTCTCTACTCTGGTGGGCGATACTGTTGTGGTAGACCGTGTGTACCGGTCGTGTGTTGTGTCTATTGGGGGTCTGGAGACCCGAGTGGATCTATTGTTGTTATGTATGGTGGACTTTGATGTTATATTGGGCATGGA
>NW_017673327.1:91583-140454 GCF_001879085.1 Nicotiana attenuata
TTCCAGAAGCTCAAGACTGCCTTAACCACAAGTTCCAGTGTTAGTATTTGCCATCAACTTCAGGTTCTTATACCATGTATTGTGATGCTTCGAGAGTTGGCATTGGGTGCGTTTTGATGTAGGAGGGTAGAGTTATTGCTTATGCTTCTCGTCAGTTGAAGCCCCATGAGAAGAACTACCCTATTCATGATTTGGAGTTGGCTGCCATTGTTCACGCGTTGAAGATTTGGAGGCATTATTTGTATGGTGTGTCTTGTGAGGTGTTTACTGATCATCGTAGCCTTCAGCACTTGTTCAAGCAGAAGGAACTCAATTTGAGGCAGCGGAGGTGGTTGGAGTTGCTGAAGGATTATGACATTACTATCTTGTATCACCCGGGGAAGGCCAATGTGGTAGCCGATGCCTTGAGCCGGAAGGCGGTGAGTATGGGGAGTTTGGCATATATTCTAGTTGGGGAGAGACCTCTTGTAGTTCATGTTCAGGGCTTGGCCAATCTGTTCGTGAGGTTGGATATTTCGGAGCCCAGTCGGGTATTGGCTTGTGTGATCTCTCGATCTTCCTTATATGAGCGCATCAAAGAGCGCCAGTATGATGATCCTCATTTGCTTGTCCTTAAGGATAGAGTTCAGCATGATGATGCTAGAGATGTGACTATCGGTGATGATGGGGTGTTGAGGATGCGGGGCCGGATATGTGTGCCCAACGTAGATGGGCTTCGGGAGTTGATTCTGGAAGAGGCCCATAGCTCGCGGTATTCCATTCATCCAGGTGCCGCAAAGATGTATCAAGATCTGAGACAGCATTATTGGTGGAGGAGAATGAAGAAATACATTGTGGGATTTGTAGCTCGGTGCCTCAATTATCAGCAGGTGAAATATGAGCACCAGAGACCGGGTGGCTTGCTTCAGCGGATGGA
Organism: Nicotiana attenuata; assembly: GCF_001879085.1. Classification (NCBI taxonomy): domain Eukaryota; kingdom Viridiplantae; phylum Streptophyta; class Magnoliopsida; order Solanales; family Solanaceae; genus Nicotiana; species Nicotiana attenuata. The sequence goes on from NW_017673327.1 coordinate 92,500, forward strand.
TATTCCAGAGTGGAAGTGGGAGCGGATCACCATGGACTTTGTAGTTGGGCTTCCACGGACTTTGAAGAAGTCCTATGCTATTTGGGTGATTGCAGATCGGCTGACCAAGTCCGCGCACTTCATTACTATCTGTACTACTTATTCTTCAGAGCGGTTGGTAGAGATCTATATCCGAGAGATTGTTCGTTTGCATGGTGTCCCAGTTTCCATCATTTCAGATAGGGGCACTCAGTTTACTTCGCAGTTTTGGAGGTCTGTGCAGCGAGAGTTGGGTACTCAGGTTGAGTTGAGCATAGCTTTTCACCCTCAGACGGACGGGCAGTCCGAGCGCACTATTCGGATATTGGAGGACATGTTGCGCGCTTGTGTCATTGATTTAGGAGGGTCATGGGATCAGTTTCTACCGCTCACAGGGTTTGCTTATAACAACAGTTACCAGTCGAGTATTCAGATGGCTCCATATGAGGCTTTGTATGGGAGGCGGTGTAGATCTCCGGTTGGTTAGTTTGAGCCGGGTGAGGCTAGGCTATTAGGTACAGACTTAGTGCAGAATGCTTTAGACAAGGTGAAGGTAATTCAGGAGAGGCTTCGTACAGCGCAGTTGAGACAAAAGAGTTATGCCGACAGAAAGGTTCGGGATGTGTCCTACATGGTTGGTGAAAAGGTCTTGTTGAAGGTTTCACCCATGAAGGGTGTTATGAGGTTTGGGAAGAAAGGTAAATTGAGTCTTCGGTTCATTGGGCCTTGTGAGGTACTTCGGATGATTTGGGAGGTGGCTTATGAGCTTGCTTTGCCACCCAGCTTGTCGAGTGTGCATCCGGTATTTCATGTTTCAATGATCCGGAAGTATATTGGGGATCCGTCTCATGTTCTGGATTTCAGCACGGTTCAGTTAGATGGTGATTTGACATATGATGTGGAGCCAGCAGCCATTTTGGAGCGTCAGGTTCTAAAGTTGAGATCGAAGGAGATAGCTTCAGTGAAAGTGCAGTGGAGAGGTCGGCCCGTGGAGGAGGCTACCTGGGAGACCGAGCGGGAGATGCAGAGCAGATATCCTCACCTGTTTGAGGCTTCAGGTATGTTTCTTGACCCGTTCGACGATGAACGTTTGTTTAAGAGGGGGAGGATGTAACGACCCGGCCAATCGTTTCATGAGTTGCCGCTCTGTTTCCCCCATTTCTGCTTCTTATTGCCTTGTTCAGCTGTATTTTGTGTTATCGGGTTGGTTGACTCGGGTTCGGAGAGGTTTTGGTAATGTTTGAGACACTTAGTCTCTTTTAAGAAAGCTTAAGTTGGAAAAGTCAACCGGATGTTGACTTATGTGTTATAGGGCTCGGATGTGAATTCCGATGATTCAAATAGCTTCGGGAGATGATTTGGGACTTAGGAGGTGATCGGAATGTGTTTTGGAGGTCCGTAGTAGATTTAGGCTTGAATTGGTGAAAGTGGAATTTTGGCGTTTTCCGGTTGATAGGTGAGATTTGATATAGGGGTCGGAATGGAATTCCGAGAGTTGCAGTAGGTCCGTTGTGTCATTTGGGATGTGTGTGCAAAATTTCAGGTCATTCGGACGTGGGTTGATAGACTTTTTGATCAAAAGCGTAATTCGGAAGATTTTGAGAATCTTAGGCTTGAATCCAATGCGTTTTGGTTGATTTGATGTGTTTGAGGTGTTTTGAAGATTGGTATAAGTTTGGATGGTAATATATGACTTGTTTGTGCTTTTGGTTGAGGTCCTGGGGGCCTCGGGGTGATTTCGGATGGTTGACGGAAAGATAGGAAATTGGAAATGGCTGCTGAAGTTTTAGGACTACTGTCATAACCGCATCTGCAGTTCAAGGATCGCAGGTGCGACCACCGCAGATGTGGAAGATCAGTCACAGAAGCGGAAGGAGCCAAGGGAGGCAAAAACCGCAGGAGCGGTTAAGGAACCGCACCTGCGATGGCGCAGGTGCGGGTTGTGCATCGCAGATGCGGAAAGTGGGCGTTTAAGTGATGACCGCAGATGCGGCGCTTAGGACCACAGAAGCGGTTGCGCAGGAGCGAGTTAAGGACCGCAGGTGCGGAATCCCTGGGTCAGAATGTATATAATTTTTCCTTCGCGATTTTCAGAGGTTTCACCATTTTTAAACACGATTTCTGGAGCTTTTGGGCAATTTTGAAGAAGGAATTGAAGGAGACTTCATTGAGGTAAGGTTTTGGATCACAAAAACTCGTCCTTATAGTATTATTTCGCGGATTAGACTTGAAATTTGTGGAAAAATTGGGTAAATGTGGAAGAAACTAGGGCTTGGGAACTTAGGTCTTTGATTAAGGATTTGAAGGGCCATTTGTGGTCGGATTTCAGAACTTTTGATATGTATGAACTCGTGGGGAGAAGAGGAATCTATTGATGTGAATTTTACCAAATTCCGAGACGTTGGCCCGGGGGTCGGATTTGGTTAATTTCGGGATTCGCGTTATTTTTCGATTGTTTTCGAGTGGGCTTTGTCCCCTTAGCATATTTTGATGGTTCTGATTTTGCCTAGATTTGGAGCATCCGGAGGCCGATTCGAGGGGCAAAGGTATCGCGAGCTAGAGTTTGGGCCGGATTGAGGTGAGTAATGATTTTAAATGTTGTCCTGAGGGTATGAAACCCTGGATTTCACATCGTTGTGCTATTTTGAGGTGACGCACACGCTAGGTGACGAGCGTGGGGTCGTGCGCCGTTGGGGATTGTGACCTAGTCCGTCCCGTACGACTATTAAGTCGCGTATTTACTTGGAAACTATTTGATATTATTATATTCTTGAAAGTATAATTATGTTTGGGGCTAAATGCCGTGTTTGGGCCATGTGCCAACTGCTTGGACCCTTAGGGGATTTTTATTGTTATTTCCTCACTGTTTTGATTTTATATCTATACTCAGTCATGTTATATTATATTGTTTTCATAACTCAGCCATGTTTACTCTGTTTTAACACTTTAAATGATATTTTGGGCTGAGCACCCTATTTTACTGTGCCCGAGTGGCTTTTAGAGATTTCTGACTGAGTAGGACCGAGAGCCTGTGTTGTGAGGATCATTATGGGATCGGGCTGCACGCCGCAGCGGTATTGTACTGATTATGATTATGATTATGAGGTCGAGGACCTGAGATGTACGCCACGAGGTGGCTTGATATGAGGCCGATAGCCTATTGATTATGCCACGAGATGGCTTGATATTGCGCTTGGGCTGTAAGGGGCCCCTCCCGGAGTCTATACACCCCGAGTGAGCGCAGGTACCCATTGTGATATGAGATATAGCCCGAGGGGCTGGTGTTGTTCCATGTTATTGCCCGAGAGGCTGATTCTGTTGACATTGTGCTCGAGGGGCGGATTTTATGTGTTTATCTCTTCTTGCTGCCTTTTTAATTTGTTTAACTGTTAAAAAGGTATTTTAAAGAAGCTTATTCTGAACTAAGGTGTTTTATGAGATTTCACTGTTTTGTTGCACTTTATTGGTTTTATTCTGCCTCTTTATAGCATGTTGTTGTGATTCTTCGTGATTGCTTATCGCTCAGTCTTCATTTATTATTATTACTCACTGAGTTGGAGTACTCATTTTACTCCCTGCACCCTGTGTACAGATTTAGGCGCTTCAGGTCCTGCTAGCGAGGGTTGATAGCTTCCAGCAGATTTCCGGAGTCCACTAGGTAGTTGCTCGGCATTCGCAGCCCAGTGTTTCTCCCTCTTATCATTATTTCTTTCCCTCCTACTGGATTTTGTAATAGGCTGTGTAGTCCCTTTTCCACATTCTGAGACTTATGTTAGATTCTCATGACTGGTGACATCCCGATGTCGGGCTGTGTTGGTTTTTCCGCAAATTGTACTATTTCACTTCTATTTTGGGATTATTAGCATGTTAATCACTTAAATTGTGTTATTAATTGTTTGAAATGAATTGGGAGTTGTGTCGGCTGGCCTTGTCTTCACGAGAGGCGCCATCACGACCGGGTCTGGATTTAGGGTCGTGACACGAATTAAGTATGATAACACGATAAAAAACGATAAATTTTATTTTTAATTTAAATTCGAATTTTAGAACTTTATCTATAAATTCAAAATTATCTTTTAACTAAAATAGCCAAATATAGAATAAAGTTACCATATACTATTAACATTTCGCATTATCTTCATCACCAGTTCTAGGCGTATACTATGTTCCAGGGCCTTTAGTTTAGTTGCAGAGCTAGAAGCTACTATATATAGATAGTGCCCGATTTCTATATCCTGCCTGCGAATCGAAGCTCTTATCTCTCTAGCTTATGAATAAATCACCCGCCGGAAAGGAATAGCCGGAATAGAATGAAGGAATGATTTAATCTTCCATCATTTCAGAGCCGACGCCTCCCTTTCTGCCTTTCTATCTATACAGCTTGCCACTTGGCTTAGCCATAATATCAATTATATATGTAACTTTTTTGCTTTAATATATATAGATATAGATATATAGCACAAACTGATTGCTATTATTTTTAGAGAGATTAAATTAATTCTCTCAATCTCTCCCATTTGTCAAAGCAGTTGGATCACTTAAATGTACATTTTAATTTCTCATTAATGTTGCTCATTGTATTTGTAAATCAACATCATCGTTTAAGTTACTTATATGGGCATCACTTGAATTAATTGTCAAGATAGTTATACCCACTTTATATTTTCCTCCCTGTTCTGGTCTCCTCCTTTTTTCCCCTTCTTAACTGTTGGAGTTCTTTTTTCTTTTGACAAATTTAGCTAAACACTGCTATATTACTGAATACTGAAGTAGAGATATCCTATAGTAACACAACGCTAAAAATCTTATAAGCCCCCCATATTATTGTGTGGCTAAAGGACAACTCAACATTTTAACACTACTAAAAAACAGTGTAATTCCGTCCGCTATTTCCGACCGAAATCGGTCGAAAATTATAATTGGTCGGGAAAACGGTGCGACCGAAATCGGTCGGAAATCTCCGACCGAAGTTGGTTGGAAACTTCAAAGCGTTGACTGACTGTCAAACTTTAATTTCCGACTGAAATCGGTCGGAAACTATTAATTTTTTTTTTTTAAATTTTCAAATTTCCAACCGAAATCGGTTGAAAACTATTATTTTTTTTTATTTTCAAATTCCGACCGAATTTGGTTGGAAATTTTAAAAAATAATAATTTTAGATAAATTAAATAATTAGTTGTAAATTGTAATAAATTATTAATTTATTATAAAAAAATATATAAATTCATAATTTCCGACCGAATTCGGTCGGAAATTTCTGGAGATTTAATTTAAAATTTCCGACCGAATTTGATCAGAAATTTCGAATTTCTGGGAAAAAAAATGAGATTCCCGGTCGATTTTCAATAACAAAATACTGCCAATCAGAGCTTAAAACAACCAAAAGAGTCCTTATTATTACCAATTAGAAGCAATGCCATTAGTGGAATATCAATTTGGAATGCAACAACATGGCTATCAAACCATCCAAACAAGCTTATAAACTAAATAACATGTCTCTCAAAGTACTTAAACCAAAACAGCATCAACACATAAATTAATTGAAACCAAACAAATAAACATTACTAGTGATTGACCAAACTATGTTGTCACTTAGTGAATGAATAAAATACATATTTCTCTAGCTACTGTAGCATTCTGGTTTTAAGTGATTTATACCCTGTTCAAAGTAGTAGATGTATATTCTTCTGTTTCTGCGTTAGCTGTTCAATTTATACATCTGCGGTCACTTCTTCCATTGAGGCAACCTTTGCACTACTACCTGTACATAATCATTGAAAGACCAGTATCTGTATGAGAGAACATACAGGTGCAGACATCACAGTTGTTCCTTAACAACACATGTTTAGACCTTGAGGTGATAATAATGGCTTACTTGAATTTTCTTGCAGTGAAGAGGTTTTAAGTTTTATTCTATAAAAGAATTCATAATTATCTGGAATACGTATATTTTAAACGTTGAATGATTTTGAAAAAATTGAGATCCAAGGAATGCAGCTAAACAAGTTCATAATATAATTCTGATACCTTTCCAGAGTTTTCCTTATTTCCAACTATAGTTTGGCAAGCCAATCTCCATGACTCGGGTTTCTGCACAGTTATGAAAACTGAATGAGCAAGTCTTTGTGAAGATTAAGAAAGATAAGTACCATCATAACCATCTTCATGAGATCAAAAAAAAGTCAAGGAACGAAATAGTATAGCTACCTCAATTAATATAAATTACTAACTATCCGAAACTCATCGATCACTCTCATAATACAACGTATAGTCATAGAGGCATAAACAAGAAACAAATTCAGATTATGTTAAGCATCACTCACCAGAATTTCAACTATGACGTGCATACCAACTTTTATGTGATGGCGGATCCAATACCAGTCATTTCGCACCCACCTAAAAAAAATTGACAAGTAAATTATCAAACACGTGAATCAGAATTTTTCACCTACATGTCCGGAATTTTGTTATACAGGTCACATGAACAAGCTTACCCATCATGAACACCTCCAATGTCAACTTTATGTATAGCTGTCACTTTACCCGCACATATCTGCAAAAAAGACTTATAAGCTTGCCTTTCTTTAAAACTCATGTGCCGTAATTTCCAATTGAATAGAGCAATATAAGGCCTATTACAAAAAGTAGCTTTATGTTCTAACAATCTGATGTGGATAGCACTAATCCTAGATGAGGTTTTAGTTTTGTTTTAATTTAACAGTTTCCTAGATTTCCTATAAGACATAAATTTACAGTTCACATAAGCATTGAACATTCATGTCAAATTGCTGCACTAACTAAAACTAGAGAGAAAATGAATGTGCACATGTAGATAACAAAAGACCTTATCAAACTTTGGCAAAAAGGGGTAGCATGGGATACTGGCTATAAAAACGTGGCTAAAGCTAAAATTAGAATAGAATGTTCTATAATTTTTCTTCAAAAGTGCATATATGTTTATATCTATCCCTAACCTGTAGGAGAAACTATTAGAAGATATAGTGATACAAACCAACAGAAAGGCAGCTGGTACACTCACACACATGATTATTGATTTGGAGGAAAAGAAATTCTAAAGTTTAAGGCAGGGTTTTCAGATTAATTTCTTGCTAGGGGAGAAAACTTAAAAGAGCCAGAAGATGAAAAGTGGAACTGAAAAATACTAAGCTTGTTTGGTTTAAATAGAATAAACAAGAATCAAATTATCCGCTAAGACAAATTTTTTATTAGGATTTTCCTGCTGAGACAATTAAAGTCAAATATGGCTAGAACACTTTGTAATCTCTTCGATAACTGCCCAACTTCTCATATTCAATTATTGAGATGTATGAAAACAGAGTTTCTAAGATTCAAAAGAAAGATTGACCTTATCATCGTTTAGAGAAAGGGAAAAGAAAGCAACTTACTTGTCCTGGATAGTAAAATGGGAGTTCATACTGCAACCATATGAAAAGGGGGGAAAAGTTATGACACAAACATCCATCACTAACCCAAATAAAGAGTAAAAATATTCAACAGCAACAGGAAACGCAACATCTATCATACCATTCCATCTTGGTAATCCTTTCCCCTTTTTCTCCTCCCAGGATAATAATCCTGGTCATACTGCACAGACATCACAAAATTGCATGTAAGTAGTAGAATATTGATGAACCAAAAATACATTCTTTTCTCAGAAAAAAAGTGAAGCGCGTAAAAAGGATAAAACTTTACATCAAAAAAATTAACTCAATGTTAAAGATAAAAGCAAGTAGCAGTCTTGAACAATAATACATGATACCTCTAAATACAGTATTTGTGATAGCACAACAAGAATTAAAGACGTGAGACGTCAGCAATGCATTAACTTTAAGTTGTCAAACTAATAGCCTAACATTAACTTAAAACCTCATTAAATGGATACAAATAACCCTGTATTACCTTATAAGATTCTTGTTCCAGTCTATCCTTATTAGCAGCTACCCACTCATTATACTGCTTCAGGAACATCTTATACCGGTCCAACCCCATATCATCAGTCTCCATTTTCACCATTTCCTCCACTTTATCATAGTCCACTCTCACTGCCTGCAACTTATGGGCTTCCCTAATAAACTCCAATTCCTTCTTATCAACCTCCCACCCCCTCGGCGGCCAATCCCTAGGCGGTACATGACGAGCCAAAGGCTTCTTATTGATCCAGAAGTTTTGTAATTAGTTTGTTAACCAGAGGCTTGGAATTACTCAACATCCTTCCTAGAAGGTGGTTGTAAATTTCAAGTGCTCTTTTAGGTGTATCAGTTTGGATGGTTTATGGTAATATATTCACAGTTATTACCAACAAAAAAAGCAACAACAAAAATCACAACAGCATGCTTCTCCGCAATCACCCATCTACAAGTTCTAGTCTTGCTTAGGGAAATTCCCCAGGTCAAGAATTTCACTATAATAGGGTCCTAATCAACATATAGCATCTCCTCTTCAAATAATATACAAGGACAGCTCGTGTTATAGTAATTGTGAGACTACATAAGTAGTTCATATTTGTTTCCTTGACACTTGATATACTTAGATATCATTTTCCTTTGGGCAAGACAAAAATACAAACGCCTTCAGATATTCTTCAGAGGCATTGTTCTCTCCTAGAAGCTAACCAGTCCCAAATTTCAAGTTTTTGTTTATGTCCAAATAATTTGTTGTATAAAAATATATAAATTTCACACATACAAATGTAGGATCTTCCTATATAGGTTAGAAGTGTATTTCTACATCGGAAAACCAGTCAAAGCTTAGTCGTGAAGCCCTTAACCTAAGTGTCATCAGAACTTACTCACAAATCACGATGAGGTAATAAGAAAAGGAGAAATAGAGATAGAAACTAAGCTAGAAGACGGGTCTGTCACAAATCTGCCGTACGCTGCCTGTTTCCGTGCCGTTCGCCGTGCAGTCGCAGGGATGGAGTGCAAAGAGAAATTGGAGAGGAAAAATAGTGCAACAGTAGCCACTTTTAAACCTGTTGTATAAATATATCCACAATATTACCAGCGTTCTTGAAGATGAGGGAAGGATGAAGACAAGGAGAGGGGGATGATGCGTATAGAAGGATGATGGTACCAGCTAGTTGCGGAAGTATACCTCGCCGTTGAGTTAGTTGGAGAAATCTAGTTTAGGTCCTTGACACTTAAGTCCTAGTGTTTTTATTTTATAAGTTTCTAGTATTACAATCAAGTCCCTAGACATTTAGCTGTGAAGCAGATTCCATCCTCTGCAAATACAGTTATTTGCAGGACAGCTGGGCAGAGGAGCTTGTACTATTCCTTGCTCAACACTCTTATCCTTTTACAGCTTTCATCACCTATATCTATTGTAATAGCTGATAGGATTTACATGAATGAAATCCTTATAGCTTAATTTAGCTTAGCATAGTTTTCTTCTTTTTGCACTGTTCCATTGCTGCTACACCATTTGGTATCAGAGCAGTTGCTCTTGGACTGTGAGTAATGGCTTCCGATATAAAAAACTTGGCTGACGTTGTTGAGAGATTATCGGTGGAAATCGCACACATCACGATGCGGCAAAATTAGATGGACGAGAATCGAGACAAGGCCCTCCACGAGCTGAGAGAAGCAGTACAAGCTTCTCAAAAACAGCAGGATAAGGGCAAGAACTTACCTGAGCAAGATCTGGGAGTGGAGCTTTATTCACCAACGGTTGGGCCCTTTGAAGGAATTGGAGTGCAGGGGAGTGGAGGCTCTTCGAACCCTTCTTCTTCTCAACCAGTAAACCATCCTGGGGTTACTGGACCTGGAATGGTACAGTCTCCATCAATAGGTGTTGGAGTCAACCTTGGAGGCACACCAGCTCAACAAAATCAGCCTATGCCAGCACTAGGAGGTTACAATGGAGCTGCTGTCACAGGAGGTTCTCATGGTGTTACTCATGCTAGCACTCTATCCAGGTTAGGAAAGTTAGAGTTCCCTCATTTTGATGGTAAGGATCTCAGATCCTGGCTTTATAAAATCGAGCAGTTTTTCTCTTTAGAATAAATCCCTCATGTTCAGAAAATCAAAGTGGTTTCCATTCATTTAGAGGGAATTGCTATAGAATGGCACCAAGCTTATATGAAAAGTAGAATGCATTTACCTTATCCTAGCTGGGATGAGTATCTGTATGCCTTAATCGATAGATTTGGTGCTGAGTATGATGACCCCATGGCTGAGCTCAAGCTGTTATTTCAAACGGGAGTTGTGAAAGATTACCAAGACCAGTTTGATAAGGTCCATGAATAGACTATCCTTGCCAATGGAGTATGCCATCAGCTGCTTCATAGCTGGTCTTAGACCTGAATATAGAGACAATGTCAAAGCCCACAGACCAAATTCCCTACCACAAGCTTACTACCTAGCCAGACTACAAAAATCATCTTACTTAGCTTAACACAGAACCTTAAGACCTTTCTTTCCCCTACCCCTTTTGTAGCTTCAAAAAATACTTCCATTGTCCCATACTCAGGTTCCAAAGCACCTTATAAACCTCCTGAACCCAATTCCCAGTGGAACAAAGGCAAAGGAAAGAAGCTGACACCAGCTGAGCTTAATGAGAAAAGACTAAAGGTCTTTGCTATTTTTGTGATGAAAAATACTTTCCGGGACATAAGTGTAAGACCAACAAACAAATATTTTTGTTGGAACTGGAAGAGGGAATGTAACTTGAAAATGACAATCAACAGTTGTACGTAATGATGGTTGAAGAGATTCAAGAAGAGGAAGTTTGTGAAACCAGTAAAGAAGCTGAAGCAAGAAAGGAAATTGATCCTGTAACTATCTCATTGAATGCACTCAATGGGGTAACTGGCTTCCATACATTAAGGGTCACAGGTTACACAGAGAAGGGTCCTGTCAGTGTGTTGATTGATACAGGAAGTACTCACAACTTCCTTGACAGTGCAGTAGCTAAGAGGTTTGGTTGCCAAGTCCAGAAAGTCAATCCTCAGCCTGTTAGTGTTGCAAATGGTGGCACTGTGTATGCTACTGAGATTTGTAAAGGGTTGAAGTGGTTACTTCAAGGAGCCACATTTCAAACTGATTTATTGCTGCTGACCTTAGGAACATGTGACATGGTACTAGGAGTTCAATGGCTTCAAACTCTTGGAGATATCAAGATGAATTTCACTCAACTTACTATGGAATTTCATCTTCATGGAAAGAAGCATCTGCTGCAAGGTGATGCTGCTAGACTCAAGACAGTGGATGCTAGAACTTTAGGGAAAATGACTGAAGGAGAGGCTCAGTTGTTCATGATAAGGGTCCTGCCTACAGAAGATTCTAAAGATGCCAAAGTCCCTCAATCTGCAGGGATAGAACCGGGAATCAAAAGCCTCATAGAGGAGTACCAGGTTCTGTTTTCAGAACCTACTGGGCTCCCACCTTCTAGAGGGTTATTCGACCATAGAATACCCTTAGAAGCTGGTATCAATCCAATTAACATCAGACCATATAGGTACTCTTCTGCTCACAAGGATGTGATTGAAAGGCTAGTCCAAGAAATGCTGGATCAAGGCATTGTTCAACCTAGTTCCAGCCCTTATGCCTCTCCTGTGGTTCTAGTTAGCAAGAAGGATGGATCATGAAGACTCTGTGTAGATTATAGAGCTTTAAACAAAGCGACCATCAAAGATAAGTTCCCAATCCCAATCATTGAGGAGTTGTTGGATGAGCTTGGTGGTTCTAAGGTGTTTACAAAGATTGACCTCAGATCCGGATACAATCAAATAAGAATGGATCCTGCTAATATATCCAAGACTGCATTTAGGACTCATTCGGACCATTATGAATATCTAGTGATGCCATTGGGCACACTAATGCTCCTTCTTGTTTCCAAGGTCTTATGAACCACATCTTCAAGGAATACTTAAGAAAGTTCATCTTAGTATTCTTTGATGACATCCTAGTGTTCAGCCAAAGCATGGACGAGCACTTGGTACACCTTAAGCTGACCTTTGAGTTATTGGTGAAGCACAATCTATTTGCAAGGGAAGCCAAGTGTTCATTTGGGAGCAGCATGATTGAATACCTTGGCCACTTTATCTCTGTTGATGGTGTTGCTACTGACCCCAGGAAGATTGCTGCTGTTCAAGATTGGCCTGTTCCAACTACTATTAAGCAGCTAAGGGGGTTCTTGGGACTAGCTGGATACTACAGAAGGTTCATACAAAGGTATAGAGTGATTAGCAAGCCACTCACTGATCTGTTGAAGAAGGACAACTTTCATTGGAGTGATAATGCTACCACAACTTTTGAAGCTCTAAAAACAGCCTTAGTCACTGCTCCTGTATTGGCTCTGCCTAATAGTTCTCAGCAGTTCATAGTGGAAACTGATGCATGTGACATTGGAATAGGAGCAGTCTTGATGCAGAAGGGACATCCTATTGCCTACATCAGTAAAGGACTCTCTCCTAGGCATCAAATTCTGTCAGTCTATGACAAAGAACTCCTGGCATTGTATTGGCTATCAGTAAATGGCCACAGTATCTGAGAGGAAGACACTTCATAGTGAGAACTGACCAAAAGGCACTCAAGTTTCTCTTGGAGCAAAATCTTCACACTGGTAATCAAATGAAGCGGATAGCCAAAGTTATGCAATTCGACTTCACTGTAGAATATAAGAAAGGTAGGGAGAACAAGGTTGCAGATTCACTGTCTAGGCTACCTGAAGCAGAATTAACCGCATTACATATCAACAATTCTGGGGCAATCTTGTTCCAAAGAATCACGGGAAGTTGGCAGAATGATCCTGAATTGCAGGATTTGATAAAAAAGATACAGAGTAAGGAAGGGGAAAACCATAGCTATTCTTATGATAACCAACAGTTGAGGAAGAATGGGAAGCTAGTTGCGGGAAATGATGCAGAACTTAGGAAGGATCTGATTCAACAATGGCATGATCTTCCTATAGGAGGCCACTCAGGTATCAATAATACATACAGGAAACTGGCATCACTATTTTATTGGAAAACAATGAAGGAGGATGTCACTACACATGTCAAGGAATGTGTTGTCTGTCAAAAGAGCAAATATGATAGTTCTCCTTATCCTGGTCTGCTCCAACCCTTGGCAATTCCTAGAACTGCGTGGTCAAGTATTAGCATGGATTTTGTGGAGGGATTGCCTAAATCCAAAGGCAAATCAGTAATTTGGGTGGTGGTGGATAGATTGACTAAGTATGCCCATTTTGTGGGAGTTTCTCATCCCTACACAGCTGCAGACATAGCTCAATTGTTCCTAGATAATGTTTACAAGTTACATGGTATGCCTGAGAACATAGTGAGTGATAGGGATCCAGTGTTTGTCAGCAAGGTTTGGCAAGAACTTTTTTCTGCTCGTGGAGTTACCTTGAGCACCTCCACTGATTATCATCCCCAATCCGATGGGCAGACTGAAGTTCTCAACAGGTGCTTGGAGACCTACCTGAGGTGCTATTGTTCTGATGCTCCACAAGATTGGTACTTATACTTACCCCTCGCTGAGTGGTGGTACAATACCACACACCACTCTGCCATCCAAACCACCCCATATGAAGCCCTTTATGGATAATCCCCTCCCATACATTTACCTTACCTTTCTGGAGATGTTGTTGATGAACAAGTGGACAGGAGTCTTATAGCCAGAGAACTCAAAACTCAACTCCTAAAATACCACCTTAGTCGAGCTCAGCAAAGAATGATCTCTTAAGCCAACCATCATAGGTCAGATAGGCAGTTCCAAATAGGTGATTGGGTCTACTTAAAGATCCAACCTTATAGACAATTCACTCTGTCTGCAACTCATTTTTCAAAGCTAGCAACCAAATACTATGGGCCTTATCAAATCATCCAGAAAGTAGGTGCAGTTGCCTACAAATTGAGTCTTCCTTCCAACATCACCATACACCCTACCTTCCATGTTTCCCTTCTTAAACCATGCTACAAGGTGCCTGACAATATAACTCACCCTCCAGTCATGGACATTACCAGCCCTTACTGCCCTACTCCTAAATCCATACTCGACAGAAGGATGATCAAAAAGGGGAACAAAGCCATAGCCCAAGTTCTTGTGCAATGGGAGCAGATGCCTGAGGATCAAACCACTTGGGAGGATTATCATGTCTTAAAGATGAGGTTTCCAGCTTTTCTTCCTTGAGGACAAGGAAGATTTCAAGAGGGGAGAAATGATGCGTATAGAAGGATGATGGTACCAGCTGCTTGCGGAAGTATACCTAGCCGTTGGAGTTAGTTGGAGAAATCTAGTTTAGGTCCTTGACACTTAAGTCCTAATGTTTTTATTTTATAAGTTTCTAGTATTACAATCAAGTCCCTAGACATTTAGCTGTGAAGCAGATTCCATCCTCTACAAATACGGTTATTTGCAGGACAGCTGGGCAGAGGAGCTTGTACTATTCCTTGCTCAGCACTCTTATCCTTTTACAGCTTTCATCACCTATATCTATTGTAATAGCTGATAGGATTTACATGAATGAAATCCTTATAGCTTAATTTAGCTTAGCATAGTTTTCTTCTTTTTGCACTGTTCCATTGCTGCTGCACCAGGGGAAGGTGGCGGCGGCTAGGTTAGTCTTTTGGTGTCACGATCGGAATTTTCCCACCTTCGTAATCGTGATAGGCGCCTAGTCGTGAAAGCTAGGCAAGCCGACAATTAGAGTTTACTACCATTATTAATAACCAAACAGGATGAGATATTAGTTAAACAAAATAATTAAGAAATCTGGAAATGATATAACAGTGCCACAACTCAAGTACATAACTACCCTATAGAACTTGTGTCACAATCCACGAACGACTAAGATTTACTACAAATATAAGTCTGAAAGAAGTACAATTGTTCTCGAAATAGAAGAGACAGAAGAAAAACTAAAACGGGGGAAAGGGGGACTTCAGGCTCTGCGAATGCCAGCATATCTACCTTGGTCTCCCTGGACTGAAGGCAGCTACCTCAAGCTACTCACAAGGTCCGGCACCGAAATCTGCACAAAAAGTGCAGAGTACAGTATCAGTACAACCGACCCCATGTACTGGTAAGTGTCGAGCCTAACCTCGACGAAGTAGTGACGCGGCTAGGACACGGCAATGATATAAACCTGTGCAGTTAAATCATACACAAGCAGAACAATAATAACAGGAAATAATAGATAAAGATGGGAAGGAGAACATGCTGCGGGGAATATCAAATTCTAACAGTAATTCAATAGAGAAGCATAATGAACACCATATTTGTATCAACGGGAATAATGAAACAGGAACACGTGCACGGCATCACCCTTCGTGCTTTTACTCTGATTCTTACCATAATAAACAACAAAAACAGCACGGCATCACCCTTCGTGCTTTAACTCTCATAATCATGGCACGGCATCACCCTTCGTGCACTAACGCTCACAATATTGGCACGGCATCACCCTTCGTGCATTAACACTCACTCACAATATCATGCACGGCATCACCCTTCGTGCATTAACACTCACTCACAATATCATGCACGGCATCACCCTTCGTGCTTTACACTCTTCCTCACCCAAACAATAGAAACAATACATCCCCCAAGGGAATCAACAATAGAAAAAATAACACCCCGCAAGGCAATCAGCTATAACCAATCTCGTTTCAACAATTAAATTCACGAAGACATTCTCAACTTGAGTCATTACTCAACAATGATCAAATACTCATCAATATCATAAGACTTACTCCACATATAGAAACTTCTTTTTAAGCATGAACAGTACGTGATAAAAGACATAACGGTCATAATAAAAGATTCACTTGCATGCTCGACACCAACGTATAGATACTTGTCACCACACCTATACGTTGTACTCAACACGAACATGTAGCAAATGAGACTACAACACTTATTCCCTCAAGCTAAGGTTAGACCAAACACTTACCTCAATTTCACGGACAAAATCAAGCCTCAATTACCGCTTTACCTCTCGGTTCCACTTCCAATCCGCTTGTATCTAGTCATAATTTACTTAATAACATCAATAAATGCTAAATAAACCAATTCCAATGCATGAATATAGATTTCCCAATATTTTCCCCATAAAGTCAAAAACCGACCCCGGGCCCGCTTAGTCCAAAAATCGAAGTTTGGACCAAAATCCGATTACCCATTCACCCACGAACCCAAATATGCAATTGGTTTTGAAATCCGACCTCAAATTGAGGCCCCAATCCCCAAAATTCGAAAATCCTAATTTCTACCCAAGAACACACAATTTCCCATAAAAACCCCTAGATTTTGAAGTAAAATCATGTAAAAAGAGGAATTAGATTGAAGAAGATGAGTTAGAAGTCACTTACTTGTAATTTAGAGAAGTTTGGGTCTTTGAAAAATCGCCTGGAATGTTTAGGGTTTTATTATTTTTGAAAAGTAGTAAAATAATGAAAAGTCCTGTATATATATATGTACGACTCAAGTCCCTGCCACCGCTGTCAGCGGAAAATGGGCGCTGCAGCGGAAACTGGTCCCTGCCCACCGCTGTCAGCGGGATTTCCAGTGCTGCCGCGGAACTTGGTTCAGAGACCTGCGATTCTGCAACTTTTCAGGTCTAGGTATTTTTCTAAGTCTAAAAACACTCCGTGGCCTACCCGAAACACACCCGAGCCCTCGGGGCTCTGATAACTAGGGATTCTAGTTCATTTTACACTCCTTTTTACTTGAGTTTTGATTAATAATGTATTCAAATGGTCCCAAGGGCTTACATGTTGTACTTGTTTGCAGGGTCTGGTTAAGAAAGTAACAAGAGGTCAAAACCAGCTAAAAAGGAGTGAAACCTGCACAAGTACCAAGAACAAGTCAAAGCACAGCTATAACAGACCCACCGCGGCCGCAATCCATTTTATGCGGTCCGCGGTTAAGAGATTCAGAGAGGTGCAAATTTTGGAAGCTCAAGCATTGCGGCCGCAATCCATTTTGTGCGGACCGCAGTAGCCTCACCGCGACCGCAATCCATTTTATGCGGTCCGCGGAGAAGAGATTCAGAGAGCTGGGATTTTAGAAGTTGGAAGCCTCTGCGGCCGCATTCCATTTTGTGCGGACCGCAGTGAAGCCACCGCGGCCGCGGTGCATTTTCCGCGGTCCGCGGTGGCCAAATTCAGAGACCTAAAAATCAAGCTAAAAAGCCTCACCGCGGCCGCGGTGCATTTTCCGCGGTCCACGGTACCTCCGCAGGGGTATTTTTGTCCAGAAAATTCGGCCTTGTATAAATAGTTTTTTTTCAGATTTTTAGGGTATCTAACTTTTAGCTAAGCATGTGAAGGCCGTTTTGGACCTATTTTGAGTAATTTTGTGGCTAGTTCAACATTGAATCATTAATTCTTAGCTTGTAAACATATTATATGGGTTATTCTTCATCTAATTATCTGTTTTCTTCCATTATTATGAGTAGCTAGACCCATTAACTAGGGTTGTGGCTCAACCCTAGTGTGGGTATTTGATGGGTCTTGTGTTTTAAGGCTTAGATGTTTATGGGTGGTTGATATTTGGACTGATTTGTGTTTTCTATGTTGGGTTAGTGGTTGCAAACACTAATTCGTGCCTATTTGACTTGAGCTCTTCTTGAGAAAGAGAGCTTGAGTCTAGGTAATCAGTCCAACAAGGAATTGGGGCATACTCAAGATATTGATAGACCCAATTAAAGGGTTAAATCTAGAGATAGTAATACCCGACTTGAGCCTACATTGCTCGTATAATTTCGACACCCAATTGGTCTTGAGAAAGTCAATTTGGGCAAAGTCACTCAAGCTACCGAGAGGTATAGAGTGAGTAGCGTCGTGCATTGGCTTTATCGCGATCCCAAGCATAACAACTTTGCCTTAGACTCTAGATCCCGTCAAGTATTCACCTAGGGGGAAGTCACTTCCCTAGTGCCTCGTTACCTATTAGAAAACATTTTAAGCAATTATTATTAGTTTAATTTAGCATATCAATAGTATAATATTAGAAGTAAAAAGCAAACAATTATGATTGGAAGCGTAATTAAGAGCATTACGCATTGCTAGTTTAGATAGGAATCCAATTCGAAAATCTAGCTCCCTGTGGATTCGATCTCGACCTTTTCGGGTAAAAGCTGCATCGACCGCTCTCTCCACTCCATAGTGGTGTAGGGTAGGCTCCGACACTTTTTGGCGCCATTGCCGGGGAGCTAACGGTTTTGGATATCTATCTAAATAGTTTTGTGTATTGTTTTTCTTTCCTTCTGTGATACTAACTTGTGTGTGATGCCAATTCGGGTACAATATGGCGGCAAACAACAACAACGACCCCTCTTGGAAACGTGGTTCCGGGGGAGGAGGTTGATGACATCGGTGAAGATGAGGTGCCTCTTGTACCTCAAGGACAAAGGAGAGGCCGCCAGGCCAATGCCAATGATAATGCTCCAGACCCTCCCCCGCCACCTCCAAGAGTGGCCCCTCGGGTGCTTCCCAACCAAGGATATGCCAGTGCAATTGTCCCACCCCGGATTCGGGCGGACAATTTCCAAATTACCAATATGATGCTGACCTTGTTGGAGCAGCGAGGATATTTCACGGGTGCTCCTTATCAAAATGCTTACAAGCACTTTAAGGGTTTTGTTGATACATGTTGGGGGAGCAAGCAAACGAACGTGTCCGTTGATGCCTTGCGGTTGAGACTATTCCCTTTCTCTCTTCGAGGGAAGACATTAGATTGGCTGGAGAGACTCCCTAACCACTCCATCCATACATGAGATGAGTTGGCGTACAAATTCATTGCAAAATTTTTCTCGCCGGGGCACATGGCAACTTTGAGGGATGAACTTAGCTTTCAAACAGGAGCCCAATAGACCATTGCATGAAATCTGGGAGAGGTACCGGACTATGGTAAAGGAGTGTTCCAACAACGATATGACTGAGGCAATGATACAACAGACTTTCTATCGGGGCATTAACACCACTAACCAGTGCATAGTGAACCAACTCGCCGGGAGGAAACTTCATGAATACACCATATGATCAGGTGTGTGAGATATTGGATGATATGGCGGACACCTCTTCCGCTTGGCAAAGCAGAGCAAATGTGCCACAGGGTGACCCCACGGTCATTCACTTGCACAAGGAGCTTCATGATCATGGACAGGCAATAGCAGAACTTACAACAACAATGAACCAATTAGCAAAGGCACAATTACAACAGGTTCAAGCACCTCGACAAGTAAATGCTATGGAGGGTGTCAATATGCTATTGAACAAAAGAAGACAAAGAGGCCAACAGAACCAAGGGAGTTCGGATCAATATGACCAAGACAGTGGTGGGTTCCAAGATGATGGTTATGATGAGCAGAATGAAGAAGTGTAATACGCGAACAACTATCAAGTCCAAAGGGGCAATTCTTCCAACCAACAACAACAATGGAGATCCCAAGGCAATTGGGGAAATCAACAACAAGGGAACAATAATTGGGGGAACAACAACCAAAATCCAAATTGGGGCAACCAGAACAATAATCAGAACAATCAGGATAACTGAAGCAGCAACAACAACAACTGGGGTGGAAACAACAATCAGGGTGGTTGGAATAATAACAATCAGGGAAATCGGGGGCAAGGCTTTCAAAGGCCCCCAATGTACCAACAACCGAACAATCCACCTCCATTCCCATCCCAAGGTCCTAGTTCATCCAACAATGATATGGGGAGAATTGAAATGATGTTTGAACAGATGATGAAAAGGAATGCTGACTCCGATGCTCAGTTGGCATCCCACAATACCTCAATCAGAAACTTGGAGGTTCAGCTAGGCCAAATCTCACAATCCTTGAATACTCGCCCTAAGGGAGCTCTACCTAGTGATACGGTAGTCAACTCGAAGGGTGGGAACAGTACCGGGCATGCAATGGCGGTAACTACAAGAAGTGGACGAGGCGGTGATGTGAATGCCTCCAAACAAAAAGAAATTTTAAGTGATGAAGCTGAGTTGCAAGAGGATGAGATCCCTTTGGTGGTTGAAAATGTGATTGATGAGAACGTGAATGAATACGTGAGGATTGATATCAAAGATACCGAGGTGGAAACTCAGAATGACGTGAACCCGTCTAGGGAACACGTAATAGACATGCCGGAAACGGTTGTGCCTAAAGCCAAGGCTCCTTGGCGAAGGCCATCTCCACCTTACCCTCAAAGGCTCGCGAAGCAGAAAAATGAGAACCAGTTTAAAAAATTCATTGACATGATGAAGAGCTTATCCATTAATGTGCCTTTGGTGGAGGCTATAGAGCAAATGCCTGGTTACGCTAAATTCATGAAATACTTGGTGACGAAGAAAATATCCATGGACTGTGAAACTATCAAGATAACCCACCAAGTTAGTGCTATAGTGCATTCAATGGCTCCGAAGTTAGAAGATCCCGGTGCTTTCACCATTCCTTGCACTATTGGGAGTGCAGACTTTGCTAATACTTTATGTGATTTGAGGGCGAGTATCAACTTGATTCCCTACTCAGTTTTCAAGACTTTGGGTATTGGACAACCGAGTCCGACTTCCATGAGATTGCAAGATAGATCGATGAAGAGGCCCTTGGGTATAATTGATGATGTTCTCGTCCGGGTGGACAAATTTATCTTGCCGGCTGATTTTGTGATTCTTGACTGAGAGGTCGATTTTGAGGTGCCTATAATCTTGACAAGACCTTTCCTTGCAACTGGGAAGGCCTTAGTTGATGTGGAAGCAGGGGAACTCACTTTCCGAGTGGGTGATGAAAAAGTGGTCTTTCATGTGTGTAAGTCAATGAAGCAGCCTAACTGTACTGAGTGTGCTCATTTGTGGATCTTATCACGGCAGTGATAATTGATGATACTAGTGCAATGATCAATGTGGAGGACCCCCTAGAGGCGGTTTTGTTGAATCTTGATGTCAATAAGGATGAAGGCCGGGTGGAGTGTGTCAATGCTTTACATGGAATGGGCTCTTACTCTTATGAGCCTCGGAAGCTGTCTTTGGATCTTGAGAATAGGAAGACTCCACCAACAAAGCCCTCAATCGAGGAACCTCCGGTGTTGGAGTTGAAGCCGTTGCCTCCACACCTCAGGTATGAATTCTTAGGCCCTAGTTCAACTTTGCTAGTTATTCTTTCCTCTTGTCTTACTAACATGCAGGTAGATGCCACATTGCCGGTGCTCCAAAAGCGGAAGAAGGCAATTGGATGGACTTTAGCTGATATTCGGGGAATAAGCCCCGCCTTTTGTATGCATAAGATTATTCTTGAAGATGATGCAAAGCCCTCCTTGGAACATCAAATGAGGTTGAACGAGGCAATGCAAGAAGTTGTGAAAAAGGAGGTGATCAAGTGGTTGGATACCGGGGTTGTGTACCCCATCTCTGACAGTTCGTGGACTTCGCCGGTGCAATGTGTGCCAAAGAAGGGTGGTATGACCATGGTGACCAATGCGCAAAATGAACTAATTCCTACCCGAACAGTCACCTGATGGAGGGTGTGCATGGATTACCGCAAGATGAACAATGTGACCCGCAAGGATCACTTCCCATTGCTCTTCCTTGACCAGATGCTTGATCGACATGCTGGGCGTGCCTTCTACCGTTTCTTGGATGGGTATTCTGGGTACAACCAAATTTTGATTGCTCCGGAAGATCAAGATAAGACTACCTTCACTTGCCCATATGGTACCTTTGCCTTCTCTAGGATGCCATTCGGGTTGTGTAATGCACCGGCTACATTCCAGCGGTGTATGATGGCCATTTTCACCGACATGGTGGAAAATATTTTAGAGGTGTTCATGGACGACTTCAGTGTTGTGGGTGACTCATTTGATGAGTGCTTGAAGAATCTTCATAGGGTGTTGGCCCGGTGTGAAGAAACCAATCTTGTGCTCAATTGGGAAAAATGCCACTTCATGGTTGAGGAGGGCATAGTACTTGGCCATAAAATTTCAAAGCATAGTATAGAGGTGGAAAAAGCTAAAATAGAGGTGATTTCAAGGCTTCCTCCCCCTACTTCTGTCAAGGGAGTTAGAAGTTTTCTTGGGCATGCGGGGTTCTACCGGAGATTTATCAAGGATTTTTCGAAGGTAGTGAATCCTTTGTGCAAGCTATTGGAAAAGGATGCTAAGTTCGTGTTTGATGAGAGATGTATGCAAGCTTTTGAACTTCTCAAGCACAAGTTGACCACCACTCCTATTGTTACCGCACCCAATTGGAGCTTGCCTTTCGAGCTCATGTGTGACGCAAGTGATGTTGCGGTTGGGGCAGTCTTGGGTCAAAGAGTGAATAAAATGTTTCACTCGGTGTATTATGTGAGCAAGACAATCAATGATGCTCAATTGAATTACACGGTGACTGAAAAAGAGTTGTTGGCTATTGTGTTCGCAATGGAGACATTTCGGCCGTATCTCATGGGAGCCAAGGTCATAGTTCATACCGATCATGCCGCACTCTGATACTTGATGACGAAGAAGGATTCCAAAGCTAGGCTGATGCGATGGGTCTTGTTACTTCAAGAGTTTGATTTGGAGATTGTGGACCGAAAAGGTAGTGAAAACCAAGTGGCGGACCACTTGTCCCGCTTGGAGGAGGAGGGGAGGCCTCGTGATGGTCTAGAGATCAACGATTCATTTCCCGATGAGCAACTACTTTCCGTGTCAGTGAATGGTATGCCATGGTTTTTGGATGTTGCTAATTTCCTTGTGACTGGTATTATCCCGGGTGAGATCTCTTCTAACCAAAGGAAGAAGCTTAAACGGGATAGTTTGGATTTCTATTGGGATGAGCCGTACTTGTTCAAGATTTGCACTGACGGTGTGATCCGAAGGTGTGTCCCTGAGGAGGAGCAATTGAGTATCTTAGAGGCTTGTCATTCCTCTCCCTATGGCGGTCATCATGGTGGGGCGAGAACAGCTTCAAAGGTTCTTAGTTGTGGGTTTTACTGGCCAACTTTGTACAAGGATGCAAGTGAACTTGTGAAGAGATGCGACGAATGTCAAAGAGCGGGCGGTATTTCGAAGAAGGATGAGATGCCTCTTAACACCATTCTCGAAGTTGATATTTTTGATGTGTGGGGCATTGATTTCATGGGCCCGTTTGTTAGTTCATGTGGCAACACATACATTCTAGTGGCAGTTGACTATGTTTCAAAGTGGGTTGAGGCCGTGGCATTACCCAATAATGAGGCCCGAAGTGTTGTTGCGTTTCTCAAGAAAAGTATTTTTACTAGGTTTGGCACTCCGCGAGCAATCATAAGTGATGGGGGGTCCCATTTTTGTAATAGAGCTTTTGACACTTTGCTTGCAAAGTATGGTGTCAATCACAAAGCTTCTACTCCTTATCATCCTCAGGCGAGTGGCCAAGTTGAAGTCTCAAACAGGGAAATCAAGAGTATATTGTCAAAGACGGTCAATGCAAATAGGACCGATTGGTCAAAGAAATTGGATGATGCTCTATGGGCTTATAGGACTGCTTACAAGACTTCGATTGGTATGTCTCCGTACCGGTTGGTGTTTGGGAAAGCTTGCCATCTTCCAGTTGAGTTAGAGCACAAGGCCATGTGGGCTTTGAGGAAGCTTAATCTTGAATGGGATGTGGCAGCAAATCTTCGTGTGGAGCAGCTTAATGAACTTGATGAATTCCGATTCCATGCCTACTCTAGTTCGTCCTTGTATAAGGACAAGATGAAGTACCTTCATGACAAGTATGCTCGTAGCAAGGAGTTCAAAGTGGGTGATTTGGTTCTCTTGTTCAATTTCTCGGTTACGTCTGTTTCCGGGAAAGCTTAAGTCAAAATGGAATGGACGTTTTGAAGTGGTGCTTGTGACTCCGTTTGGTGCACTTGACTTGAAAAACAAAAATGGTGAGATCTTCAGGGTTAATGGGCACAGAGTCAAGCACTATCTTGGCAAGACTGATGACAGCCACGTGGTGGCAATGATCCATCTAAAGTGATTTAATGGTAACTTGCGTCGTGCCGCGACGTTAAATTGGGCGCTTCTTGGGACGCAACCCATGTGTCTTTCTTTTTTGTTTTTCATTGATCTTCTTTTTAGTGTAGGATTTGCTTTTGTACTAACTGGTTTTGAGATGTGTGTAGGGTTGTTTTGATGCAGTGCAGGACCAAGTTGGAAAAATGTGCACTCTCTGAAGTTTGCACTGCGGACGCATTGCATTTTTCGTGGCCGCAATGGCCTTAGTGGGGGGGCAAAATTTCAAAATGTGGTCTGCGATGGTGAATAGTTAGAAATGGGAGTTCTCTGAAGTTTGTCACCACGACCGCACTGCATTTCTTGCGGTCCGCGGTGACCTACCGCGGCCGCAAAGCTTTTTATGCGGTCCGCAGTGATGTTCTCCCCCAATGCTGCATGTGATAAACCACCGCGGTCCGCGGTGCATTTTATGCGGCCGCAGTGGGTAGGTACAGTGGGTCCCAGATCCCTTTCTCTAAATAGGGCTTCATTTACTCTTTTCGATCCTTTGCTTTCCACATAGAAAAAATCATTTTTAATCAAGCCCTAGTTGTGCAAATTCAATCACTGATCTTCATTCATCTTTACTGCATCTCATTACTGGTACTTTTAATCCTTCCCTAGTTTTTAACTTAGTTTTATTTTCTTTTAATTAGTTAGTTATACTTTTTTTTCTTCCCTTTTTCTTTCAATTTGTAGCGTAGGTTTACATCATGCCATTTAGATTAGGGTTAATTAGTGAAAAGTGATGATTAAATACCTAGGGCTTGATTATAAGTGAATTCAAGCTAAAAATGAGAAAAACATTGAAACCCTAGGTTGGTATTGCTGAGTAATGTTTACCGCGGACCGCGGTGGATTTTATACGATCCGTGGGGCCTCTTTGCGGCCGCGATGGTTTTTATACGGTCCGCAGTGCTGAACTTCAGAGAGTGGGTGTTCTGAACCCCACCTCACTTCGGACCGCGATACCATTTTGTGCGGTCCGCGGTGGTTCCTTTGCGGTCGCACTGTATTTTATGCGGTCCGCAGTAACTGTTTTCATGAATATTCTTCACTGATGCTTCTGATACTGTGATACTAACAAGCTTTAACTGAATTCCACTTGCAGACAATGGTTAAATCACGAGGCGGTGGAGATAAACAAAAAGGAAAAGGAGAGTCCTCCCGGGGTAGGGGACGAGGCACAATTAAGTTGACCCCTCAAGTCCGGAAAGAAATTGGAAAAACAAGGAAACTAATCAAGGCTGCGAATAGAGCTGCTTCCCATTCAGAAGGAAGTGAGTATGTACCCTCCCGGGAGGCATCTGAGTCTAATTCAGTGCCGGAGTATGTCCCTAACTTCCCGGAGATGTTGAGATTGAGAGATGAACCTACCCCGCCGGGCTCTCCCACTGCTCGAGCTTCAGTTCAAATTTCTTCTGAGTCGTCTGAGGAACTTAGCAGAGAGCGGCGACAGTGCCTCTTCTACCTCACCTACAGCTTCAACACCCGGTGAGGATCCCATAGAAGAAGAGGAAGGAGGGGGTGTGCCCCAAGTAGGAGGGTCGAGAGAACCAGGAATTCGGAGGCTTGGCAAGATAGGTTTGTTAGTGAATTGTCATACCACAAGTTCAGAGAATGGTGGCCCGAGAGGAAGTTGATACTTGAACGGACATTCATTGATAGGGACCTTTTGCCTCATAACCCTAATGCGAGGAGGCAATTCAGAGAGAGAGTGGGCTGGGATTATTTCACAGGCAACGTTGAGGATGCAAATGAGCACTTAGTTAAGGAGTTCTACACTAATGTTGCCCACATCAAAAAGGGCACTAAAGTGACTAAGGTGCGGAACTTGGCAGTGAAGTTTGATGGGCAGACAATCAATGACTACCTGGGCTTTATGGAGGAAGATGAATCACTGTATTTAGAGAAGGTAGCATTGGCCGAGGCAGCCCGTCCGTGGTTGGCAGAATACCTGGCAATCCCGGGTACCACCCCAGCATGGTTGACAGCAGGAGTCCAAATTTTGAGGAGGACTCTAAACTTCGAAGCAAAGGGTTGGGAGACGTTCGTATGCAGAAGGTTGGATCCCACTACTCATGAGAACTCTCTGCCTATCTCTCGGGCAATCTTGGTGGCTTCTATCATGGCGGGGTACCTGATCAACGTCGGGAATGTGATATCTAGGGTGATCACACGGGTGGTCAATGAAGGTGATAGATCATATTCCTTCCCACATTTCCTGACTATGTACCTTGATGACTTGGAGGTGGAGAAGAGGAATTTTGATGTGATGGTGAAGCCAAAGGCGCCTTTTTCCTGGTACAGCCTGCAGAGTATTGACAACCCCAAAGGCAAAGATCCTAAAGGCAAATCCACTGCTTTTACTGGCCAGTCTGAAGAGCCAGTAGTAGTAGTAGCTCCTTCTCAGCCCCCTCAGCTAGCCCAGATACTGCCCCAGGACCCTCTACTACCACTGCCCCAAATATCCCCTCATCTTCAGCCTATCCATTGACTGCCCACCGTTTGAGCCAAACCCTTTCCAGTATCAACAACTGGATGCAGGCAGCTACTTCTAAGCTGTCTGTGCTTTCTACCTCGGTGGCAGCCCAGTCTGTACCCCCTCAGCCACAGGTCCCACAGTCAGTGGAGGATACTCTCAAGGAGCTTCTTGACAACCAGAAGAAGCTGTTGGAGAACCAGCAATTGATATTGACGGGTGTAGATTCTCATGGAAAAGCATTGAAGGAGCTGGCAAAGGAAACAAAGAAGCTGAGAAACACCAGAGCATCAAAGGAGTCTGTGAAAGAGTTGAGGGTCGAAGTGGAGAAAATGAAGGCTGCTGATCACTTGCCATTGGAGCTGTTATTGCATGACCCGACCCCAGCAGTCCAGCCTGAGAAGGAGCAGGATGTAGAGAGGACACCAAAGAGGAGAAGGGTGATTCCCCGTACTGATGATGCAGTGATTGAGTTGGCAGAGCCTCAAGAAGGTTCCTCAAGCCAGCCCCAGGTCCCAGTACAGGCCCAGATCCCAGTGCAGACACAGGTTACAGGGATCCAGTCATAGGTTCCCGAGCAGTCCGAGGACCAGGGACCCAGGCTCATGATTTTATGCAGATGGAGGGCCAATAGGGAGTTTTCTTTACTCTCTATCTTCTTTTGAGCTATTTTTGGTTAGTTAGCATTGAGGACAATGCTAGCTTTCATTTGATAGGGTAGCCCTATTTTGATGATATGGTGTTGTAAATATGATACTATTTCCCTTTTATTATGCTTTGATTTTCACTTTTGGTATGTACATAATTTTACCAGTTTATTTCACTTTTCGTATTTTGCAACTTTGGTCTGTATATAAAGTTACTTTCTGATGTATATATTCATTCCCTTTTATGTATATTCGTCTAAATCCCCTCTTCTACATATTCATTTTACTTTTCGCATTTTTCTTTCATAGCTTCTTATTTCATTTTGGTAGCTTCTTATTTTGAGTTTTGCGTTCAAATACGCCTTTGGTTTTCTTAATTCCACGGTTCTTTCCAAAGGTGAAATTTGTGTGAACCAGGTGGCTCTTCCCGATGATGGATGGCGTGACAACCTTCTTAAAGGGTTTGAGTCTGTTTTCTTTTTGTTTTTGTGTAAATAGTAGCTAGTGAGTAATAGTGCCTCAGCCAAAGCTTCACTTGGGCCTAACACATTTGCCTTTGATCCTATGGTCAAAAACAAATTGGTGTGTATAGGATGGTGATAGTTGTGACCTTGAGACTCTTGTGTTGGCCGACAATCATCAAGTGGTTTTTCGGGACCATGTATGTTACTCAAATCTTAGCTATGTTTGTTTTGGGCCCTCGACTCTGCCTCTTTAGCAATCCTATAGCTTGTGTGGTGAGAATTTGAATTGCAAGTCCAAGTCCCGTGCCATTGAGTCTAGAACTTGCCCTGAATGTTTGTCTAGGCGAAATCCTAAGTGTAGTTTGACTAGAAAAGTGATTATAGGCTCTCCTTGATCCAAATGATATCTTGAAAACATCCATAGCCTACCAATGATAATGTCCCTAGTCAACCCCTTTGAGCCATAGCCCTTTTTCCTTCAAAAACCATGATACAAGCCTTTACCCATTTTGAAAAGACCCTCTCTTGGCACCTAATATTTTCTTAGCACATGGAAAAAGCAAAAGTTTGGGGGGGAGACGAGGAAAGCAACAAAGTGGAAAGGTACAAAAGCGAAGAAAAGGAAAGGCAAAAAGAAAAAAAAGAAAAAAAAGAAAGAAAATAAAAAAAAAGTCAAAAAGAATGAACAATATGAAAGAAATGAAGGGATATAAAAGTAAAGTGATGAAAGGCGTGGAAAGCTTAGAAAGGAGAAAAAGGTTTGAAATGAACAAGAAAGAGTGACAGTGTGTCTCTCTAACCCCTAAGAAAGAAGTAAATGACTTAAAAAGTCAAGAGAATGTGTGCCAAAATAAAGCAAATGAAGTGCTTAAGGGAAGATGGAACCTACTTAGACCAAATATTTCCTACCCTGAATCAAAAGCCTTCTCTATATCTCCACAAAGCCCTATATGATCTTGAGTTGAATGAAGCTTACATTAGTGGTGACTCACATAAGGGGCAAGCTTATGGTACTTAGGGCAGGACTTGTGACCTTTCTTTGAGAGAGATGAGTGTGTTTTCCACAATCCTCGTTCTGAGTGCTACAACCTAAATGTGAGGTTTGCTTGTGAAGAGTTGAGGAGTATGAGTTTGGGTTCCACAATGACCAAAGTAATAGAAAGAGTCTCTTTGATGAGTTGAGTCAATCCTTGATGCTTTTGCGTCGCACTAAAACCATGGTGTTTAAAAGGTTGAATGTTGTTAATGATTCATTTGGATTGAGGGAAATTGTTAGTCCCAATTGATGCTAGATGAGGTCACTTTAGGTCAGCTGAATTTTCTTGGTTGTATTCTTAAGGAGGTGGGACTTATTTTGTTTGCTTGAGGACAAGCAAAAGCTTAAGTTTGGGGGAGTTGATAACTAGGGATTCTAGTTCATTTTACACTCCTTTTTACTTGAGTTTTGATTAAAATGTATTCAAATAGTCCCAAGGGCTTACATGTTGTACTTGTTTGCAGGGTTCGGTCGAGAAAGTGACAAGAGGTCAAAACCAGCTCAAAAAGGAGTGAAACTTACACAAGTACCAAGAACAAGTGAAAGCGCAGCTGTAACAGACCCACCGCGGCCGCAATCCATTTTATGCGGTCCGCAGAGGAGATTCAGAGAGGTGCAAATTTTGGAAGCTCAAGCATTGCGGCCGCAATCCATTTTGTGCGGACCGCAATAGCCTCACCGCGGCTGCAATCCATTTTATGCGGTCCGCGGAGAAGAAATTCAGAGAGCTGGGATTTTAGAAGTTGGAAGCCTTTGCGGCCGCATTCCATTTTGTGCGGACCGCAATGAAGCCACCGCGGACGTGGTGCATTTTTCGCGGTCCGCGGTGGCCAGATTCAGAGACCTAAAAATCAAGCTAAAAAGCCTCACCGCGGCCGCGGTACCTCCGCAGGGGTATTTTTGTTCAGAAAATTCGGCCTTGTATAAATAGTTCTTTTTCAGATTTTTAGGGTATCTAACTTTTAGCTGAGCACGTGAAGGCCATTTTGGACCTATTTTGAGTAATTTTGTGGCTAGTTCAACATTGAATCTTTAATTCTTAGCTTGTAGACATATTATATGGGTTATTCTTCATCTAATTATCTGTTTTCTTCCATTATTATGAGTAGCCATACCCATTAACTAGGGTTCTGGCTCAACTTTAGTGTGGGTATTTGATGGGTCTTGTGTTTTAAGGCTTAGATGTTTATGGGTGGTTGATATTTGGACTGATTTGTGTTTTCTATGTTGGGTTAGTGGTTGCAAACACTAATTCGTGCCTATTTGACTTGAGATCTTCTTGAGAAAGAGAGCTTGAGTCTAGGTAATCAGTCCAACAAGGAATTGGGGCGTACTCAAGATATTGATAGCCCCAATTAAAGGGTTAAATCTAGAGATAGTAATACCCGACTTGAGCCTACATTGCTTGTATAATTTCGACGCCCAATTGGTCTTGAGAAAGTCAATTTGGGAAAAGTCACTCAAGCTACCGAGAGGTATAGAGTGAGTAGCGTCGTGCATTGGCTATATCGCGATCCCAAACATAACAACTTTGCCTTAGACTCTAGATCCCGTCAAGTATTCACCTAGGGGGAAGTCACTTCCCTAGTGCCTCGTTACCTATTAGAAAACCTTTCAAGCAATTATTCTTAGTTTAATTTAGCATCTCAATAGTATAATATTAGAAGTAAAAAGCAAACAATTATGATTGGAAGCGTAATTAAGAGCATTACGCATTGCTAGTTTAGATAGGAATCCAATTCCCAAATCTAGCTCCCTGTGGATTCGATCCCGACCTTTTCGTGTAAAAGCTGCATCGACCGCTCTCTCCACTCCATAGTGGTGTAGGGTAGGCTCCGATCAGGCTCCAAACCAAACATGCACGCAAGTCTAAAAATATCATACGGACTTGCTCGTGCAATCAAATCACAAAAATAACACCTAAAACTACAAATTTAACCTCAAAACTCATGATTTTCTCAAGAACACTTCAAATTCACTATTTTCTCAAACAGACGTCCGAATCACGTCAATTGAACTCCGATTTCCACCAAATTTTACAGATAGTACTTAAACATTATAACAAACCTGTACCGGGCCCCAGAACCAAAAATACGGGGCCGATACTAACGAGTTCAAACATTAATTCATTTCTTTATTTCCTTAAAAATCCAGCATAATAATTTTCTTCAAAAATTGATTTCTAAGGCTAGGGACCTCGGAGATCAATTCCGGGCATACGCCCAAGTCCCATATTTTACTACAGACCTCCCGGGACCGTCATAATGCGGGTCCGGGTTCTTTCACTCAAAATGTTGACCAAAGTCAACTAAAAATCAAATATTAACTCTCAAAAATTATTAATTCATATATTTCCACATAAAAGCTTTTCGGATTCGCGCCCAAACTGCGCACGCAAATCGAGGTGAATAAAATTAAATGTTTCTAAGGCTAATGAACCCGGAGTGATGTCTTAAATCATAAGATGACCCTTTGGGTCATCACAATCTCCACCTCCAAAACAAACGCTCGTCCTCGAACGGACATAGAAAAGTACCTGAGTCGGTGAAAAGATGGGGATACCGGCTTCGCATATCGAACTCGGACTCCCAGGTAGCTGCCTCAATAGGATGACCTCTCCACTGCACCCGAACTGAAGGGAAATTCTTTGATCTCAAGTGACGAACCTGCCGGTCTAGAATAGCTACCGGCTCCTCCTCATAGGTCAAGTCCTTGTCCAACTGGACAGTGCTGAAGTCTAACACGTGGGATGGATCGTCGTGATACTTCCGAAACATGGACACATGAAACACTGGATGCACTGCTGATAAACTCGATGGCAGCGCAAGTCTATAAGCTACCTCTCCCACTCGATCAAGAATCTCAAAAGGCCCGATGAACCTAGGGCTTAGCTTGCCCCTCTTCCCAAATCTCATCACGCCCTTCATGGGCGACACCCGAAGCAACACTCGCTCTCCGACCATGAATGCCACATCACGAACCCTACGGTTAGCATAACTTTTTTGCCTGGACTGAGCTGTACGAAGCCTATCCTGAATGATCTTATCCTTGTCCAAGGCATCCTGTACTAAATTTGTACCCAACAACCGAGCCTCCCCCGGCTCAAACCACCCAACTAGCGATCGACACCGTCTACCATATAATGCCT
Organism: Nicotiana attenuata; assembly: GCF_001879085.1. NCBI lineage: Eukaryota > Viridiplantae > Streptophyta > Magnoliopsida > Solanales > Solanaceae > Nicotiana > Nicotiana attenuata. The sequence continues at coordinate 124,258 of NW_017673327.1, forward strand.
CATAGGGAGCCATCTGGATGCTCGACTGATAGTTGTTGTTGTAGGCAAACTCTGCTAATGGCAAGAACTGATCCCAAGAAACTCCAAAGTCAATAACACAGGCGCGCAACATATCCTCCAAAATCTGAATAGTACGCTCGGACTGTCCGTCCGTCTGAGGATGAAATGTTGTGCTCAACTCGACCCGTGTACCCAGCTCATGCTGAACTGCCCTCCAGAAATGCGAGGTAAACTGCGTACCTCGGTCAGTAATAATAGAAACGGGAACACTATGAAGACGAACAATCTCCCGGATATAAATCTCAGCTAACCTCTCTGAAGAATAGGAAACTGCCACAGGAATGAAATGCGCTGACTTAGTCATCCTATCAACAATAACCCATACCGCACCGAACTTCCTCTGAGTCCGTGGGAGTCCAACAACGAAGTCCATAGTGATACGCTCCCACTTCCACTCAGGAATCTCAATCTTCTGAAGCAAACCACCAGGTCTCTGATGGTCGTACTTTACCTGCTGACAATTCAAACACCGAGCTACATATGCAACAATATCCTTCTTCATCCTCCTCCACCAATAATGCTGCCGCAAATCCCGATACATCTTAGCGGCGCTCGGATGAATAGAATACCGGGAACTATGGGCCTCCTCTAGAACCAACTCACGTAGTCCATCCATATTAGGCACATAAACTCGACCCTGCATCCTCAGAACTCCGTCATCTCCAACTGTAACCTGCTTGGCACCACCGTGCCACACTGTGTCCCTAAGGACTAGCAAATGAGGATCATCATATTGCCGATCCCTGATACGCTCAAATAATGAAGACCGAGCGATTGTACAAGCTAAAACACGGCTGGGCTCAAAAACATCCAACCTCACGAACTGATTGGCTAAAACCTGAACATCCAAAGCAAGCGGTCTCTCACCGATTGGAATATATGCAAGGCTACCCATACTAGCCGACTTCCTACTCAAAGCATCGGCCACCACATTGGCCTTCCCCGGATGATACAAGATGGTGATATCATATAATATAGTGTGTGTGTGTGTGTGCGTGTATATATATATATATATATATATATATATATATATATATATATATATATATATATATATATCAAATAAGTATTAAATATTGTTTATTTAAAAGTTATTTATTATTTACACACACACACAAATATTATTAAATTTATATTTAATTAATTTAAAATCATTTTTACGACCGAACTCGGTCGGAAATATTTAATTATAACTTATTTTGGTTGGTTAATTAAATATATATTATTCTTGTCTTGGGCGGGAAATAATTATTTCAAACTTTCCGACCGAATTCAGTTGGAAATTTGGAAAAAATAATTATTTTTGTACATTATATATAAGTATGACCAAATATTTGACCAATTTCCGACCGAATTCGGTTGGAAATTTGGAAACTTTTTAATAAATAATTATTTTTGTACATTATATATAAGTATGACCAAATATTTGACCAATTTTCGACCGACTTCGATCGGAAATTTGGAATTTTTTTAATAAATAATTATTTTTGTACATTATATACAAGTATGACCAAATATTTGACCATTTTCCGACCAACTTCGGTCGGAAATTTGGAATTTTTTTAATAAATGATTATTTTTGTACATTATATACAAGTATGACCAATTTTCGACCGAAATTGGTCAGATACTTGGAAATTTTTTAATAAATAATTATTTTTATACATTATATACAAATATTTGACCAATTTTCGACCGAATTCGGTCGGAAATTTTATTTTTTTACTGTCAGAAAATTTTTATTGACTTTTGCGACCAAATACTCTTATTTTCGACCGATTTCTGTTGTTTTTTTTCCGACCGATTTTGCTCAGAAAGCTTTGGACGTAAATCACTTGATTTCTAGTAGTGTAACATAATTATATAGAAAAAAATCTTAAAAACTTTAGACACGATAAAAGTACTACTCCGAGAATTTACTGTTATGTAGCTAGCACAATGATCTCAAAATCTTCTATCCTTGAAATCATTAGCATATAACCTATTATACTTTCTAAACGATTTAGGTGTTATTTGTAATTTTCTATATTATGTCCCTTTACAAATTTAAAAATTAAGAAAATGACCTTTTTAGATCTCTTATGTGTAAAGACAAATCTCTTAGTTAGTTTGGTTAATTGCTTGCTATATACATAACATCCTGAAAACATGATTTTTGTCAGTTTGTTAAAGAAAGTTTGGTTTCTTTTTATCTTTATGTATTTTGATTTCGGTTAGCTTACTCTAATTTGAAGTTTATGTTTAATGCTTTGGTGCAAAACAAACTTTTTATATTATTATATTCATTACTTTTTTTGTGTATATTATAAATTTCATGAGCAATATTTTTGGGAGGGAATAAGGTAATAGACTATGTTATAAGAGTGTATAAGAATGTTTAGTAGCGTATAGTTTATATGTTGTAACGATCCGGCCGGTCGTTTTGAATAATACAATCCCGTTTTAATATTTACTGCTAAATTCATGCTTTACAGTTGTTATGTGACTTGCTGGGGTAATTGGTTCGGGTCAGGTGAGGTTTTGAAATGAATTGAGACGCTTAGTCTCCAAGAAGAAAGCTTAAGTTGAATAATTTGATCGGAAGGTGAATTATGTGTAAACGACCCCAAAATGAATTTTTGATGATCCCAATAGCTCCGTATGGTGAATTCGGGCTAAGGGGTGTGTCCGGATATTTATTTTGAGGTCCGTAGCTAAATTAGGCTTGAAATGGCGAAAATAAGAAATTTAAGATTGGAAGTTTGACCGGGGAGTTGACTTTTTGATATCGGTCAGAATCCAGGGTTCTGAAAATTTTCCTAGCTTCGTTATGTCATTTATGACTTGTGTGCAAAATTTGAGGTCAATCAAACTTGATTTGATAGGTTTCGGCATCGAATATAGAAGTTGGAAGTTCTTAGTTTCATAAGCTTGAATTGGGGTGTGATTCGCGGTTTTAGCGTTGTTTGATGTGATTTGAAGTTTCGACCAAGTCCATATCATGTTTTACGACTTGTTGGTATATTTGGTTGGGGTCCCGGGGGACTCGGGTGTGTTTCGGATCATTTTGGGCTACTTTGGAAGCTGATTTTCTGATATTTAGTATTGTTTTTTGCGTTCGCGAGTATCCCCTCGCGTTCGCGAAGAAGAATTTGGCTTCTGGAAGTTTATTCTTCGAGTTCGCAAAGAGATACTTGCGTTCGCGAAGAAGGAAATCTCGGTTGCACAGGTCTGACTTCGGAGGCTTATATCTTACAATCTATAAGGAATTTGGAGATGATCCAAAAATGAAAGTTGTAATCCTTTCTGTCTAGTTTTCAGAAATGTAAATTAATTGGCATTTAGATTTGATTACAAAATGTTATGGTAGATAAACTACAGGCTGTCCGGGGAGAGTCCGAAAATCTCTGCTGCACAGGGTTGACTTTGGAAGCTTATATCGTAAAATATATAATTACTCCGGAAATGAGCAACCTATGAAACTATAGCCCTTTGTGTCTAATTTTCGGAACATCAAACCATTTGTCATTTGGTGTTGTGTGCAAAAAGTTATGACCATTATACTAAAGGCTGTCTGGAATGAGTTTGGAAATCGCTGATGAGGAATTTGTTCAACGCGAACGCGAGAGAAGGGTCACGAACGCGAATAACAAACCCCAGGGCAGCTGAATAAAGTCCAAATTCGTCCCATTCTTCCATTTTTGGACCAAGGAAGCTCGGGTGGGGCGATTTTTCGAAGAATTTTCAGAAAAAACAATGTGGTAAGTGTTCTTAACTCAATTTTGGTTAGATTACCCGAACCTATTACTAATTTTAGCATTTAATTTGCGATTTGAGTTGGAAAAGTTTGAAAACCCTCTTGGATAGATTTGAGAATTTGGGGGTCGAATTGTTATCGGAATTTAGTAATTTTGGTATGGTTAGACTCGTGATTGGATGGGCTTTCATATTCCGTGACTTTTGTTGGATTCCGAGACGTGGGCCCCATGGGTGAATTTTGAGTTAATTTCGGATTTTTATTGAAAAATATAGTATTTTCTTATGAAATTGATTCTATATATTTCGTTGACTGTATCGAATTATTTTGGCTAGATTCGAGCCATTCAGAATTGGATAATCGAGGAAAAAGGCCTACTAGTGGATTAAATTGGAGCAAGTTGAGGTAAGTATCTTGCCTAACCTTGTGTGGGGGTCTTCCCCTTAGTATTTGAGTCTTCTATGTTGATTGTAGTTCGTGTACGCAAGGTGACGAGTGCATGCTCGGACTTATTTGTGGAAAATGGCCTTTAGGGTTCTTAGGTTTTTATATTCAATGTGTATGAATGTGTTCTGACATAAGTGAGTTTCCTATTTACTAGTTTCACCTCTACATGCTTAATTGGAATTAATTTCTTCATGATTCACTCTTATTGCCTAATCGACTCCTATTTGACTTAACTGAAGAATTTCGTTTCTCCTATTGTCATGCTATCTTTTCATAGCTGCTTGTCTTAATTGGTAATTTATCATCATCTCCTCCTATAATTGTTTAGTCTTAAGTAAAGCTAAGATCATCTTTCCTTAATTGAATTGTCGAATATCCTCGTAATTGTCCAACCTTAAAAGGAGTTAGATAATCTATATCTTTGTTGACTTGCCTTTATTTGGTACTACTTGACTCATGTTGATTTCCTTGTTATTGACTTGTATATTGTGGGATCGTTGGTTTCTACATGTTAGATTTCCTTTTTGTTGAACTGTTCCCTTTATGCCAGCACTCTTTTCTATGGTTATTCCTTGTGAGCTGGTCGTATCGTTTCTTCGTGATTTACAGTTCTTGAGTTGACTTACTTACCGTACTTTGTATTATTGTCATTCATGCTATTGCATATTTACTTTGGGACTACGGATCGGTATTCTGGGAGATCCCCCTGCACCTTTATATTTGGGAATACGGGACGATATCCCGGGAGATCCCCCTTTACTGGATATTTACTTTGGGACTACGGATCGGTATTCCGGGAGATCCCCGCACCTTTATATTTGGGACTACGGGACGATATCCCTGGGAACCCGCTGTACTGGATATTTACTTTAGGACTACGGATCAGTATTCCGGGAGATTTCCCTACATATTTACGATTTGGATTACGGGATAATATCCCGGGAGATCCTCTGCACATTTATGTTTGGGACTACGGGACGTTATCCTGGGAGATCCCCTGTTGCTATCGCTGTGTTCTTAGCTGTTGTTTTCATTGATCCTATACCTGTGTAAACAACATATGTGTTGTCCGTTTTTGTCCTTATGCTTACTAGCTGGTATGAACTATGATAGGACACTTGCACAAGCATACACGTGGCTAAGCACCCTTATCGGAATGGAGGCTCCTTGAGATTTCTGAGTATAGATGCACACCCTGGTTTATTTTCCTTCCATGTGAGAATGACTCTTTTGGGAACGTGAGTTGTCAATATGTTTATGAGGTGTGATGAGGGCACAGGATGCCAAGTGTTAGGGTTCAGGTATGGAGACCCGTATTGTATGATTATGAGATGAGGTGTCATAGAAGTGACTTATATTCGAAGGATATTTATTTGAAAGGGTTATATTCGATAGGTATTAATTTTTAGAGAACTATTTTGGAAAAATATTTACTTGAAGGAAGTATAATTCGAAATATTTTTATCAACTAAAAGATTTGACTAATTAACTGAAGTTGTTGGCTATGACCTAATGTGAAAGCTGTCGTAGTTGCTGAGTTATGACTTGTCCTTACTGTATTTATGATTTCGAATTTGGGTTGTTTTTTTGTTCACTTTTATGAGCTTTATTATGGTGCTCCGCTGTTACTTGCTGTTTTCCTTATTGTAGTTACTGTATTGTTAGCAATATCGCTTAGTCTTTATATAGATATCCTGTTCTGTTTTTCTATACTTATACTTGTTCTGCTTATTAGACCAGTGGGTGTCTTGACTGTTCCTCGTCACTACTCCACCGAGGTTAGTCTTGATACTTATTGGGCACTGCTGTGGTGTGCTCATACTACACTTCTGCACATTTTTTTATGCAGATCCAGGTATTGTTCGCTAGTAGCTGTACGGATTCTTGCCGAGGAGACTCGAGGTAGCCCTGCTGCTGCGTTCGCAGGCTTCGGAGCCACCTTCCTATCTTATATTCACACTGTTGTACTTATTTCCATACGATTGTGTTTAGAAGTTGTAGCGAAACTCTGTAGAGCTTATGACTTGTACTACCGGGTTTCGAGAATTATAAATTTGTAGAGATTGCTGCTTCAAGACTGTTAAATTCCATTTATTATTGTGGTATTTCAGTATGAGTTAGGCTTACCTAGCCCCTAAGACTAGGTGCCATCATGATACCCAAACGGAGGGAAAGTTGGGTCGTGACAAGTTGGTATCAAAGCTTTAGGTTCATAGGTGCTACGAGTCATAAGCGAGTTTAGTAAAGTCTTGCGGATCGGTACGGAGACGTTTGTACTTATCTTTGAGAGGCTACGGAACTATTAGAACAATCTCACTTCCTTCTTCCTATTGTGCGAGCTTATTGATCTCGGAGTTTGAACTTTTATCCTTCCATTCTCTCACCGACGGTGAGGATACGAGCTGCAGTTATCGATGACGCTGCTCCCGGAGTAGGTGTCGCTAGAGGCGGAAGCAGAGGCCGAGGAGGAGTACGTGCCGCAGCTAGACCACATTCCAGAGCAGCGAGTTAATGTTGGTCAGGTTCCAGGTATCAGGGCGACACAACCTGTGGTCCCAGCTCAGCTCATAGTTAGGGCAGCAACATTTGAGGAAGGGCAATTTAGATTTGCAAGGTTCAAGGACTATGACCCTCCTACATTCAGTGGTTGGGCTTCAGAGAGCGCACGGGGGTTTATTGAGGAGTGACATCGCATTCTCCGTACTCTCGGTGTTGTTGTGACGAGTGATGTTGCTATTACTACGTTCCACCTTAAGGGAGCGGCTTATCAGTTGTGGTGGGCATATGAGTTGGGTAGCCGGCCGATGCAGCTTCATTTACATGGGTTCAGTTTTCAGAGATGTTTTGAGAGAGTTTGTACCTCAGTCACTTCGAGATGCATGGCACGCGGAGTTTGAGCAGTCGCGTCAGGGTACCGTGTTAGTATTAGAATATGCCGTCAGATTCAGCGATTTGGCCACACATGCACCTGCCTTGGTCGCTACAGTTAGAGAGCGAGTCCATGGATTCATTGAGGGGCTCAGCCATGATATTCGGTTCAGCATGGCTCGAGAGTTGGTGTTAGATGTTTTGTTTTAGTAGGTGGTAGGGATCGCTCACCGGTTAGAGGGTATGTGGGACCGGGAGCGAGAGGACAGACGAGATTAGGAGAGAGAGAGAGTACAGGGAGGCGAGGAGGCCTCGTAGACCGGAGAGATCTGCTGGCCCTTATTCTGGAGGCAGGGTTCAGTTTGCGCTTCAAGCTTCACACAGTGATACATGTGTTCATGGGTCTCAGAGTACCCATACCGTACAGTTCCCACAGTCACGTCACTAAAGGGGTTACTTTGAGTTTGGAGATACTAGCCACATGGTGAGAGATTTCCCTAGATTTCGGGTAGATGTGTCACAGCAAGGTATTCAGGTGAGTAGAAGGCGCCCAAGAGGGGGAGGCCTGGCCCGTTGATGTGTTTCATATAGTAGGAGTAAGGCCGTTGCGTCAGATGATGTCATTCAAGTATGATTTTGATTTGTTATAGAGGAGCAACATCCGTAGTTCATTACAGGTTTGCTTATCGGGGTGAGTTCCCCTATTTGTTGCTCCACTTATGGGTGCGTTTCATGATTTGCACTATGTTTATGTGTTACCCTATTGGGAGGTTGTATGAGTGATAGTCGTGTCTATCGTCTATTTTTATTCATTATTGAGAGTTATGAGACTAGTAGTAAATTCCTATTGTCCATTTAGGTAGGCATGATGTGATTTCTGAGTATTTTTGGCTACGAGCTGTGATTTTTATGCTCCACCGGTATGGGATCCAGTACTTGTTGTAATTTGCGACGAAAATTGGTCTAGTGAAAGTTTCCAGCTGGTTTGATATATATCCTACTTGTGATTCAGAGTTGAGGGTATGACCCTCGTGATTTCATGTGATTTGATGTGTTTGAACCGGGATGCTACCGCGGTGAAAGTTATACCAGTATGAGATCCTTGTGAATTGTTCATATGCTTTAATTCTTTTCTTGTTATGTTATTTTGTAGGTTGGTACTGATAGAAAGTTGTACCTGTCGGGCTTGTTTGATAGTTCTCCTATGTGTTTCTCTTTTCATATTCAGTAATTTTCGTTTTGTGCTTCTTTAGTTAAAGCTTGGGGGTGTGTGCCCGGTGGTGTTAGTTGTGACTTGTTAATTCGGGTGTTTGGTTATGAGGCCTTCATGTTTCTTGCATCATTATCAGTGTTATGGAGGTTTGAAACAAAGTCTTATCGGATATGAGGCTAGTGGCCGGTGCAGGATTTGATTTCTGGCAGGTATTGTGATCAGGAATGTTATTATAGGCCTATGTGTGGTGTGTATGTTGTGTGTTCGTACTATGTGGTTGTAGGCATAGTGGTTGCAGCTAGTTGAGACTGATACCGAATATGGATTTAGAATCGGGTCTCTTGGAAATGAATGGAAGGTGAGAATTTTGGCTCTACGGCTTATTGGTATTAGAAGAAAGGCTAAATTTTAGTTGAGAGGGTGTCGTCAAGCTTATGTGGATTGAGGTGACGTGGGATCACCCGTGGGTGTATGTTGGAAGTGTGCATTCAGTGATTTGAGTACTTCGAGGCGAATCTTGGCACGTTCGAGGACGAACGTTTGTTTTAGAGGGGGAGGATGTAACGACCCGGCCGGTCGTTTTGAATAATACAATCCATTTTCCCCATTTACTACTAAATTCATGCTTTACAATTGTTATGTGACTTGCCGGGGTAATTGGTTCGGGTCCGGTGAGGTTTTGAAATGAATTGAGACGCTTAGTCTCCAAGAAGAAAGCTTAAGTTGAATAACTTGACCGGAAGGTGTAATATGTGTAAATGACCTCGGAATGAATTTTTGATGATTCCAATAGATCCGTATGGTGATTTCGGGTTTAGGGGTGTGTCCAGATATTTATTTCGAGGTCCGTAGCTAAATTAGGCTTGAAATGGCGAAAATAAGAAATTTAAGATTGGAAGTTTGACCGGGGAGTTGACTTTTTGATATCGGAGTCGGAATCCAGTTTTGAAAATTTTCCTAGCTCCATTATGTCATTTATGACTTGTGTGCAAAATTTAAGGTCAATCAGACTTGATTTGATAGGTTTCGGCATTGAATATAGAAGTTGGAAGTTCTTAGTTTCATTAAGCTTGAATTGGGTTGTGATTCGTGGTTTTAGCGTTGTTTGATGTGATTTGAAGTTTCGACCAAGTCCGTATCATATTTTAGGACTTGTTGGTATATTTGGTTGGGGTCCCGGGGGACTCGGGTGCGTTTCGGGTGTATTTCGGATCATTTTGGGCTGCTTTGGAAACTAATTTTCTGATATTCGGTGTTGTTCTTCGCGTTCGCGAGTATCCCGTTGCGTTCGCGAAGAAGAATTTGGCTTCTGGAAGTTTGTTCTTCGCGTTCGCGAAGAGACACTCGCGTTCGCGAAGAAGGAAATCTCAGTTGCACAGGTCTGACTTCGGAGGCTCAAATCTCACAATCTATAAGGAATTTGGAGATGATCCGAAATTAAATGTTGTAGTCCTTTGTGTCTAGTTTTCAGAAATGTAAATTTATTGGCATTTAGATATGTGTACAAAAAGTTTCGGTAGATACACCTTCAGGTAGTCTGGGGAGAGTTCGAAAATCTCTGCTGCACGGGGTTGACTTTGAAAGCTTATATCTTGCAATATATAATGACTCCGGAAATGATCTGCCTATGAAACTATAGCCCTTGGTGTCTAGTTTTCAGAACATCAAACCATTTGTCATTTGGAGTTGTGTGCAAAAAGCTATGACCATTATACCAAAGGCAATTTGGAATGAGTTTGGAAATCGCTGATGAGGAATTTGTTCATCGCGAACGCGAGAGAAGGGCCGCAAACGCGAAGAACAAACCCCTGGGCAGCAGAATAAAGTCCAAATTCGTCCCATTCTTCCATTTTTGGACCAAGGAAGCTCGGGTGGGGCGATTGTGAGCACGTGATTTTTGCCCTAAGCAACAATTCCCAAATTTCAAACAAAACAATTTTTTCTAGTATTTTACAAATTTTTATGAATTTTGTGGCATTCTTTGGTAATTGTTGCATTTTTATTTGTGCATCTTAATCCATATGAAAATACCAAAATATGCGTTGGCATTTAGGGATTTAATTTCACAATTTTAGTACTAATTAGTTGTAGAATAAAATGTAAAGAAAATTGCAAGAAAATAGTTCTTCGCATTACTAATTATTGTGTTTGTCTTTAAATAGAGTTGTAGGTAATTTTAGGAGTTAAATAGTGTAACTAGGTCTCTGCTTTGTTTTAACATCTTTATAAAATCAGAAAAAATAAATAAATACAAAAAAAAAATACAACAATAGATAAAGGAAGAAAAAGGGAAAAAGAAAAATTCAATTTGGTCTTGAGTAAAGACCAAATTTGGGCTAAAAACAGGTAGCCCAAACAATTTCCACGTCCAGGCCCAGTTCACCTCTACCCGGTCCAGGCGCCCATGCCTGTGAGACCAACAAAACGACGTAGTATAGGAAGCATACTACGTCGTTTTGAGTTAAATGCCAAATCAAATCCAGGCCGTCTACCCACTCTAATCCAACGGCCCAGTTTTAATCTCGTATTTTAGATATAAGTGTCTGAAATCTTCAGAAAAGTTTGAGACCAAAATCATCCTCCTCGTACCTCCCCTGTAACGCCGGTGCCGACCACCGTCCTCCGCCCTAGCCCCACCATTCCTCCGTCGTCCGCCGCCGGCCGGAAATCGTCGCCGCCGGCGGCGATGCTCCGATCAACCCCAAAATTACACCCCAGATTCCCCTTCTCCTCCTCTACCCAAATCCACTGTCCTTTGCTTTCAAATATTACTGGAACTCGTCGAATATTCGTTCAAAATTTTCCGGCCAAGTCGCCGGTTATGCCAAACGGTCCCAAATTAACACCATGGGACCGCCTTGACCTCCTCTATCCAACCCCCATAGCCACGTGTCTCAAATATGGCCAGAATTGTCCAAATATCCGATCAAAATCCGGCAGAACCCTAAATTAGAAAATCTTGGGGATTTTCGACCATAACTTCCCTAATCATGTGTGTTCTTTTGGAAAACACACGATTAGGGATGTTACGCGTCAAGAATCCCGGAGGATTCAAACAAATGACCGGTCAGAGCTCACCCCATAATCAGTCAAGTGCTCAAGCTAAGTAAGTTTTCTTCGTTCTCCTTCGTTAGTCTTTTCCTCTTGACTGATATTTCCTCTTGAGCAATCAATTTAGGGCTTGAGTTTATTTCTCCTCATTTTTCGGTTAAACCACTGTTCAAATAGATTAGCCTGTTTCATTTGTTATTCTTCATGGTCTTTTAATTAATAATGAGAATTGGGTCGTTTGTCAATTTAGTTGTGACTAAGTTCTTTAGAATTAGGATTAATCATGCTTAGGATTTAGTTTAGGTTTTGAGTTGCTTAAATCTTCTCCAGGCTTCATGAATAAGTTTGTTCTATTAGTTGTGTGTGTCGAATCTGTTTGCTTACAGTTTTGATCAATACTATTTGAGCACTGTTTTACTTTGACTTGTTATTAGTAGTTGTTAATCCAAAAATCAGTAGTTATTTGAATTTAGGATTTGCGATTGGATTGGTGGCTGGTTAATTTGCAGAAATAGTTATATGAACCAGGGTCAGTTAGAAAGTTTAGTGTAGTTAATGTAGGCTAGTAATTTCAGGATATTTCAAGGGTAGTTTAGGCACGGGAAAAGGGTACTTTCATCAGATTTGGTAATTTTTAAAGGGGGGTAAGGGTAGTATAGGAATTGTAATGGGTATAGGACCTTCTAGAATAGACTTTAGTATAGTTTTCAGCAAAAAAGAGGAACTTACTTGAGTAACAAGTTAGAAATAGGAGGGCTAAAATGAAATTAAGCCTAAGATCTGATTTACCCTCTTTTGTCACCTATAAAAGGGCATCAAGTGCCTTGAGGACGGGGGGAAATTTTTTTGAGCCCAAAAATCCTTGGTTTTTCCTTTTCTCTCAAAAGTTCCAGATTAGTGTTTAAAGTCTAATATACAAAAAAAAAACAAAAAAAAACAAAACATCAAAAAATAGAAAAATCAATCAAAAACTCACTGTTTCATTAGCTTTGCTTCAGTCTAGTTTCAAATTCTGTTGTGGATGCTTTCATTTTGGGTTTTATACGAGTACTAGCAGCATCAGGGGCTTTGAATTTGTGTTGGTGATTATTGGCCATTTAGTTGTAGCTGAATTCAAGTGTGTTTGAGTAATTGGTATTGGGTTTGGCTTGGGTGGAGTTGATTTCAAAAGTTCTCAGTGGATTGAACTAGTTGCTGGCTGGTCCATTCCTGTTTGTTGCTCGTGTAGACTGCTGCTAACTGATTTGCTTCTTAATTCCTAAAACCAGGTACACATTCAAGTTTCTTCGATGTAATCTCCTGATTGAAAGGGAAACGCATTATCAATGGAATGTGCAGAGCATTTTAGTTCGAGTTTGTCTAATATGTGATGATGTAGTCTGTTAGGTTGAAATTACTTTCAATTTGTCTAGTTAAACTTTGTTACTGATTTTAATTATGAAGGTTGTTCTAATGAACGATAGTAGATTGTTAATGTAGATCCTGGACTGTATTGATTTTGAGCTTGCAAGCTGTGAAGACTAGAAATCAGATTTAGCTTAGTTAGTTTAGTTTGTTACTTCTGTGTAGTTATCTCTTTAAATTCAAAAAAAAAAACGGATGGAACATAGGAACAGAATCTGCTGAGCACTAGCACGTGAGCACACACATTGAAAATTAGTGCAAAGGTCTTATACATGTGAAATCTCGACAATGGCAGTAGCTTATTTAAAATTGGTAATTGTTTGGATGTTGATAATGTGTCATTAGGTAAGTATTCTATTTGGTCTATTAATACTCGTAGACGAGGTAGTTTGGTAAAATTGTATCAAGTGTTTGGTTTTGGTTAATTATTAAATACGATTGGAGCCGTTAAATCAAGCATCATAATCTTTGTTGGGGTTCGATTGCCCACGCAATATTCCAACTGGGCGGCTGCGTTAGGCCTTACAAGGGAGGCCCATTTGCTGAAGCTCACATGCACGTTCTGACTTGCATTAGCAGGGATTTGATCCCTCAGCTTCTTAATCGCTTCTGTTCCTGTCAATCAGGTTTATTGGGCCAGTCGTGTGGGCCCAATTCTCAATTCCGTTCAAATTGGTTAGTTAGCATAATTTGGGCCTTCCAAGCTAGGTAGCACATATTTAAGCTAAGGGGATTTTCCTCTTGTTTGGAGGTGGACTTGAGTTTGAAGGCCCGGATTCTTTAATTATTAACTAGGCCCTTTAGAGATAACACTACAATAAAAAATCATAGTTTTCTTTTAGGATGGCCTTTAAATAAAACATGAGACGAGCCTCGCTGCATAAAACATAAAATTGCGGGGCCCTCATTAAATACTTTATTAAAATATTTATAAATTCGGGACATGCCATTTAGCGAATCTTCATGGCTTCCCGCAAAGTTAATAAGACGCTAGCCACTTTATGCGCGCTTTCAATAATATTACTTTCCTAAACTCGGGTGTGCATTTCATGCAACCCAAATCCAAATCCCAAAACGTTGAATAAGAGATGTCTAGGATCCGGGTGCATTTCATGTGACGTGATCCGAAAACACGCTCTTAAACGGCGTTCACTTTCATAAAAACTAATTAAAAGCGGTTAAACAAAATTGTACTATAGGTTTGAACATGTGCAAAATTAGATTTTTAGCCATTTATAATAATTTAAGCGACCGTGCTAGAACCACGGGATCCGGGGGTGCCTAACACCTTCCCTCGGGTCAACAGAATTCCTTATTCAGAATTTCTGGTTCGCAGACTTCAATTGGGAAGTCGAAATTTTCCTCGATTTGGGATCTAAATTAAATCGGTGACTTGGGACACCAAAAGCCCGTCCTATCCCAAGTGGCGAGTCTATAAAATAAATAAATAATCCCATTTCGAATAATGTCACTTTAAATGGAAAAACTCCCTTATACATTACCCTTCGGGGTAGGTGTGTAAAAAAGGAGGTGTGACAGCTCTGGCGACTCTGCTGGGGACACGAACCCAGAATTTCGATTCAGGGTTCAAGAATTCGAGCTTAGTACAATTGTTATATTTGGCTTTATCTGATTTTTCTACATGTTCCATGCTATATGTGCTAAGTGTTTTATCGCTTTGATATTTGTTGAAATTGTATATATAAACTGTCGCGAATCCCTTCCTCTTTCTGAGTCATCTACATCATGGAGAAGGGTGCACTTCGTGTAGCTTCTCTTCTGTTTAGAGTCTTTTCCAATTTAGAACGAGGTTGGATAAGTTTCAAAGCCGGCGGAGCTTCTGTATCCCCGGTACGCTGCCTCCCCCTCGGCTCGAGTTGTCCGCTCGGGTAAGCCATGTCTAGACCAATAAACCTAGGGTTAAACCTAGAAGAACAAAAACTCATGCTGGATCCCTAGTAGGACGTTTGTTTGCATCATGTGCATTTGACTTAGGGGACTCAACACAGGGGTTGGGTCCGTCTAGGACAGATGACCTGAAATGAATTGACCATCCTGATGCATCTTACGTGCTACTTGCGCATTTATTTGCTCGGCTTTGCATGTTGACTGGCTTGTCTAAATAAGTGAAAATTGAGGAAATAAGCAGTGTTAGGACTAAGTGAGGGTGACCATTTGTTGTGAAAAACCAAATGCCCAAATAATACCGAAATGCTGCCGGATTTGTAAAAATAGAAAAAAAAAATATTTGAAAAAAAAGAAAAGAAAATTGTTGTTCAAAATAGCTTTGATTTTGGCAAATCTGCCCGAACTACGCCGGTTTGATTCTCACCGGATGTGAGATACGTAGGCAACCCTCATCGGGTCCAACCTCCCTTTTGCAAAAATAACCAAAAAATGCCAATTTTGTGTCATAAATAAGTCGGGTGATGCCATTCCTGTTTAAATAAGCCGAATGTCCAAAAAGGACGCCGGAAGGCCGTTTTGTAAGAATAGCCACCTTGAGTCATTTTTAAATGGTTTGCGGGCACAACCTTAAAATCTTCCTCCCAGAAGTGCTGAAAGGCCGTATTTGCAAATCCAAGTCCTTATTTTCTGAATAAAGAATTTTTGCACAAATATCCATTTTTTCAAAATAAATCATTAAGTTCCCCTAAATAATGTGCAGGATGAATTCAAGTGACATCGAAACTTTCTCAGTCCTGAGCGAGATCCCTTTGAAACTCCATATGTGGTGGCATGACTTGGGAAAAGGAAGCAGGGATACTGTGGTTAAAAGCCTGGGCGGTCTTGTAGATTTATTGAAAATCAGACCAAGGAAGGATGTCATTGAGGCACTGATACCATTTTGGGACCCGACCCGTAATGTATTCCGGTTTTCAGATTTTGAACTCACACCCACATAGGAAGAAATTGACGGATATGCCGGTCTCAACGGGAACTTCCGCGGTAGATACCCTTTGGCCCCACGACCGATAACTCTTCATAGGTTTTTGGACTTGTTGAACATCAGTCGGGATATTCAGGACCCTCATCTGGCAGAAGGATGTTGTGCACTACATTTCCTATATCACCGGTATGGTAACCCCAAAGGTTTTGAGGAACCCAATACAGGACTAACACATGCTGGAAATAAGGACAAATGGGAAGCCTGACGGGGATTAGCCTTCATGGTGGCCTTTTTGGGAGTGGTAATTTGTCCTAGAAAAGATGGTCACATAGACCTTGGCCTAGTAGGAATGCTAGATATTGCTATGAAGAAACCTACTAGCACAGTGGTTCCCCTGATTGTAGCAGAATTATACTGAGCTCTGACCAAATGTCGAGAAGGGGAGAAATTCTTTCAAAGGTTGCAATTTGCTTTTTGCAGTTATGGATACAAGACATCTTGTCACCGCACAGGATATATGAACTACGG